>NW_023494785.1:10270747-10508247 GCF_904425465.1 Colossoma macropomum | reverse complement strand
TCATCATGACAACAGCTTTATTCCACATCACAGTTTATGACCATACAGTGCAGCGCAACTATTTGTTTATGTTCTTTTGTTTACTGTTAACATTAACAATAACTTTTTTGTCCATTAGGAAATGATGACATTGATAGGAAGTGCTTCACATGTTCTTACTGTGGACGAAAGTTTGCAAGGCGTCAGACGTTGGAGCAGCACGAGCGAATTCACACCGGAGAGAAGCCTTTTCGGTGCTCTGAGTGTAACAAATGCTTCAGACAGCGGTCAGCCCTGCGTGTTCACAGGAAAGGTCACACGGGGGACAAAGCCTTTGAATGTTTTGTGTGCTGTAAGAGGTTTTACAGATCAGGAGACCTGAAGGCGCATTTGGGAATTCATACCGGTGTGAGAGAACACAACTGCTCAATATGCTTAAAGGGCTTTGGGCGTCCCAGTGATCTGAGAAGACACATGCAGACTCACGAGGCTGAACCTGCGCTATTCGACGTAGACAAGAGTCCACACAAGTGCTCTCAGTGCGGGAAGAAGTTCACACGACGGGCACAGGTTGAAATTCACCAGCGAGTGCACACAGGAGAAAAGCCGTATCAGTGCACTCTGTGTGGGGAGAGTTTTCGCTGGAGACAGAACTTCAAAGCTCATCAGCGTAATCATACATGTGAAAAGCCTTATCATTGCTCAGACTGTGACAGACGCTTCACTTGCTTATCAGCTCTGGAAAAGCATCAGGTTATGCTTCATTCAGGTAAGAGAGCATTGTTTTATGTGCAAGATGTACAGTAGATACAGTTCTAGATACACTGATCTACTGACATACTTGCAATTAAATTGGCTAGTTGAATGTTAGTGCAGTGTTTATGTGTTCAGAAGGTACAATTTAGTTAAGTACAGCAATATACAGTCGTTATTCTGAAACAGAATGTATTTTAAATCTTTAGTATTATAATTTTGTTTTAATGTAAGAATATCGGGTGCCTTTTTTGGTTTTACCTTATTTTCTTTTTAAGGAGTTCTGCTCCAGAACTGTCACCAGAGCACATATAAAGATGACAATCGACATCAGTGCTGCCAGTGCGGGAAGAGTTTCAGCCAAGCGAAGGATCTGGTGGTCCATCAGCGAGTTCACACTGGAGAGAAGCCTTATAAATGCTCTCAGTGTGGGAAGAGGTTTCGTCAGATAGGACATCTAAAGGAACATCAGCGGGTTCACTCTGGAGAAAAACCCTATCAGTGCTCAGTCTGTTACAAATGCTTTCCTTATTCACAATCCATGAAAAAACACATGCGTGTGATTCATGGAGGTACGTAAGAACAGTTTTGTATTGTTCTAAATGACTGGCTCTGTTACTGAAGTCAGTGTGTTTGCATTTGTTTGTTTTTGTGTGTTTTCAGGACTAAAAATCTCCTGACTTTGCAGGTAAACCAGGAAGAAACAGGGGTAACGTTCAGTGTTAGTGCTTTTTACAAAAGATACATGTTTCATTTTTTTGAAAAAAAAACAAGTGCAGAAACATTTCTTTTGGTTATCGAGGTTAGGGTTAGATTTTTAGGTCTCACTTTATTTGGATAGTCCACTATAGTCCCCTATAGATAATCTACAGATGTTCAAATTGTTAACAAACTATCTGTTGAAACTCAGTTGATTCTAAACAGTGCTGGGGTTAAGGTTAGGATTTGGACCGAGTTCAGGGCTAAGACCAGGGTGAGGATTGTATTTAGGTTTTGGGTTGAGGTTAAGGTTAGATTTAGAATTATGGTCAATTTAGTAGTATTTAGTATTTAGTTGAAAGTAAATTAAGCATCTAAAGCATCTAAAGTGGACTATAGAAATAAAGTGTTACTGATTTTTACATTACATTTATTATACATGGGCTATTACATATAATTTATATGTGGCAAATACAGGACCCATGTCCTTACATTGTGTAAAATGTGTGAGTGTGTATGAATGTTTCTGTTTTAAGTTGTGCTGTTGTGTGTTAATGTACAGAGTTGCTTTGTGATCAGTTTATATTGAGTTATGTTTACATATATAAATGTTTGATCCATAACAGTTGGCAATCTGGGAAGAAAGGAGGGTAGTTGCAGTAGTTAATGAGTCCACCTTTTGGCTTTATTACAGCTTCCATTCTTTTCAGGAGACTTGCACTCAGTTTTTTTAAAGTAATCTGCAGGGATGTTCTTCCACATCTCCAAAGTTCAGTCTGCATTTTCTGCTTCTCACAATCCAAATAATTCAGTGATGTTGAGGTCTGAGCTCTGTCATAGCCAGTCCATTATCTGAGAATAACAGCAGCTTCTTTGTTTTTTCTTTGGATGGAAACACTTGTGGATTTTTTTCAGATCTAAAGCGTGATAAAAAAGGGATATTGATGCATACTGAAGCTTTCATTAGTACAGTGATGATAATACAATGAAAAATTCTATACAAAATCTCCAATAAAAGATGTTCAGCTTGTATTGCCTTTGGTTGAGCCTTATTCAGCCTTGTAGTCAAACCTTTAAGGGTCACAAATCTATTAAATGTGAGAATCCAAAATTCTGGTAAATTAAAATTAGATATAAACCAGAACTAGTTTAGCTTTTTAGCTGCAGGGGTATTGCATTCTGCATTGGTGTACTGTAAAATAGATTTCCCCATCATTCAGTAAACAAAGAGCAGAGTTCAGTTAGATTTAACACTTCCAAAATTAGAGATTGCATAAAAGCATTAATGGGTATCAGATGCTCTTCTTAAGTGGCTTGCTGCAATAAAAATAGCTAATTTTAAAGCTTAGTAATTTTTTAAGAAAAAAATATTGAATCAGTATCGGCCAAGGTTCTAGTGTCAGTATCAGAAAAGAAAGGTGGTGTTGTGCCATCTTTAGCCAGACACTATGCAAATACTAGACGCTGACAGATTTTTATTTTTTTTTCACAGCACTTCAACGTAACACAGAAGAAAAGAGCTGGATGGATGATGTGGAAGAAGTTAAAATCGGTTCAGCTCCAACCAGCCCATCATCAATACACTCTGATGACCCTGGAGCTTCTGATGAGCTGCGTCAGTATGATGACTCTTAAATATTGTGCAGCTTTAAAGAACTATAAGTTGGACAAATTATGATGCATTAATTTGGTCAGATGATTCATAGGAAGTAGGACTGTACCACCTGCTAAAATGAAACGAATGTCTGTTGTGCCCTTAAAGTACATTATCTTTGCTGATTTTGCTGTTTTTAATATATCAGATTAACTAGAGACATATAATAAGACACACTTTCTAAGCAAATTTCTGTGCAGTTGTGAATGTTGCTGTAATTCTGGTATAATGTGGTTGAATTAGACCTGAATTAAGCCTGTTGTCGTATGTCTTTTCTGTTTTTTTACAGCAGGGCATGGAAAAACTGAAGGCAGCTGCCTGCCTTTTGTGGAGGGAGCAGAAGTTAGCTTGGCTGCACCGTCAAACTGCTCTAAATATTCTGGAGTTAGTGATAATTGTTGTGAGTATGGGTGATGGGTTCTTAAGTTACATGGTCCAAGTTCCTTTTACCCCATTATTGACTGAAATGTGATTTGGTATAAAATCATATGAAGAGGGGAGACCTAGACTTGATTTTGGGGGTAGTTTCCTCAAATGGAGCACAGTAATGTTCAAAGTATCAACTGATCCTTTCAACAAAGTTTTCTTGTCACACTGTCTAATATGATGTTTGTTTCTAAATCAGTGGCTCAGATTGATAAAACAGTCTGTATATGATATAAATAAGTTTTAATGGCATCTTGTCTTTTACAGCACAGCACGTTAAAACTGAAGAGCGCTTCCCTTTAGAAGAGGATGTTTGTTCAGGTCCTTCCAGCCCAGCAACAGAGTTCAGTAAAGACTGTGAAGTTCATAACAACACTGGTAAGTTTTGGTGATGTTTCACTTGGAGCATAATTGTAGGGCTCCTGAGTGGCAAAATCATACAAGCATTGGCCCTAACAAAGAAGAGTGTTTGATCCCCACACATGCTACAGCCGTCAATGGCAGGAGTCCAGAGGGCATGGTTTACCCTCCTTCTGTCCCTCTTCTATTTTGCATTCCTTTCTAATTTAATACAGCATTTTCCACTACAAATTTCATTTTCAGCACAATAATTTATTGGAATTTAAGATGAATTTTGAAATTTGGTATGTCCTTCTGCTTCAGCAACAGTTTGCACTTAAGGTGACATGAACTTCACAGGTTTGGGCAAAAGCCTCTGATTAGCAGATCAAATGCTTCTGAGAGTTTTCTGAACACAAGCTTCACTAGAAGAGATGAGATTCAAAAATATCTGACCTGTTGTACAAAGGCCTTAACATGGTCACTTTCACAAATTTGTTTAAATTAGTAGTGAGCTGGATATAGTGCATAATATTGAATATCTCTTCTTTATTTTACTTGTCATAACTTTTGTTTAATTTTTTCAAGGTCAAACAAAAGTGTTATTTATTTCTGTGTTTAAATGACAAAATCTCGATTTTTCAGATTTTCAGTGTGTCAGACTTTTGTGCCACATCGTCTGTATATATATGTGCATGTGTTTTTTAGAACTTGTTCAGTCACACTTTGTGTGAAGATTGAAAAAACCTGTAAAAATGTCACCGACTACAAAGTGCTGGTGTGGCTGTGGGTTTTTATTCCAGCAAAGCAGGAGAACATGATCGGTTGTTGAAGACTAAGCTCGTGATTAAACTTGTAATTAGGTGTGCCTCTGCTTGTCTGGAATGAAAACCTACAGTCACACCGGCCCTTTGCGGATAAGACTGGACAGCCCTGCAGTAAAGTCTCTGAAAGACTCCTCTTCTTCTTATAGCACATCTGGGCAACACAGAGGAGAAAGCCTTCAGTTTAATGGATGATGTGGATTCATCATTGATCATTTATAACAGTTGAATGATTAACAGACATAATGTCACAGTCATAATCAAATGTTTTATGTAACTTTGGTTTGATACTGTAAATGCAAAGATCCTGAGGATCCTGATGTTTTTGTTAAACTCTGTTTTTTTATTAGACTGTTAACATTATGTTAATAACAAACACTGTTATTGGACCTATTTTTCAATGTTTTTACAGCACATCCTCTTAAAACTGAGAAGAAGTGCATAATGGAGGACGGTTCTGCTTTTTCTAGTCCAACATCAGCGCTCTCTAAATATCCAGATGTTTTTGATCAACTTGGTGAGCGTGGGTGATTTGAGTATCTATTCATGTAGATATTTATTAAAATCATATTTATTTACATATTTATTTATTTAAACAAATGTTACAAATGCACATTCAGTGTAATATTTTTCTACGAGAGCATTCTGTGTAGTGCATTAGAGAACTATGAATAGGCATCTGAATTCATACTTGCTTTTAGTACAGTAAAATGGTTGCAGCAACTATTTTTTCTTGCATTATTGATTTTTTTTTTTAAAGAAATTCTGTCATTGCAAGACAAAATAGGACCTTACTGTTATATTAAGCCATCACAGAATGTTAGTTAAGCTTACAAAACTGCATCAGAAGTACAGTGTCTTGGTTGGTTTGTGTTATGCGATGGAGAACATTTACATTTATATTATATTTTTTTTCAACAGCTCATCAGATTAAGGGTGAGGAGAAGTGCTTAACCATAATGGATGACGTGGTGAGAGTTAAAATTGGTTCGACTCCAGTTGGAGCTCTTTGATGGGCCTGATATTTCTGGTAAACTGAGTGAGTGTTGGTCAATTATTATTCAAGCGTCTTTTCTCGCATGAGATGTCTTTCACATAATATCTGGTTGAATTTATTTTGTTTATTTATGTGTGAAGATGAACAAAGGCACCACTTTTATATTGTGGTGTGTCAGTAAAGCCCGCTGTTAAAGATAATGACATTAGAAGGCACGGAAATATAAAACTTTCTTGAATCTGATTATCTCGATCACTGCAGTGTGCCACCATCTAGATAATCTAAGGTTTTTCAGAAAACTTGGGAGGTGAAATGGGAGAAGGAAAAATATAGGAGTCTGATCTACAGTGGCCCCAACAAGTAACTGGATATGTGTGCCATCCTTAAAATGTATTATGTTCATTGTATCAATTAGCATCAAGATTATCATTTTCTTGTTGGATGAATATTCCTTAAAAGGCAGCTGGAGAGTGTCAGTGTCATAAGAGTATCATGGTTTGAACAGTTTCTTAGCAAACATCTGCAGGTTTACATCCAGAATGCCTTTATTCACTCTTGAGGTCATCACATCAATGAACATGAGCTCTCCACCCCCGCTGTAAGAAAAACGGTTCCAGGCTTTGATGTTTCCACCTCTGTACTGTACAAATCTCTTAGTGCAGTCTGGTTTGAATTCTTCTCCAGGCTTTCTCCACACAAAGAGTCTACCATCAGATTGATTTTGTGCACTCTGAGACAAATATCATTTTGTTAAGCATTTCATACAGACCATAAAAAACTAAAGAACCTATTAAAGTGTTAAATCTTCACAGTGCTCTGATGTCAGACGATATAGTAATCAGCTGTTCGTTTAATAATGGATATGCTTCAAGGTGTTTATTTACCACTCAAACCTTTTGCAATCACATGTTTTTATTTTCAGGACAAAACTCCAAATTATTCATCTTAAGTACAATAGACAGAGTACATGTTGCTACATGCACCAGCTAGCCCCCTACACCAACCCCTACCCTAATGGCACCCATCAATATAACACTGATCAAGAGAAAGAGAGAAAAAATAATATAAAAAATCAATATACAAACAAATTGGGCTGTAGGGACTGGGGAGTAAATCATATGTTTTGAAGATTTAATAATGTCTGCATTACATCAAATTATTTTATTTTAGAAAAGCAAGAAAAAATTTTTTTGTTAGTGATATAAGCCAGGGTGGCACGGTGGCACTCGCAAGAGCCTGGCCAGATAAACAGGGTCCTTTCTGTGTGGCGTTGGCATGTTCTCCCCGTATCTGTGTGGGTTTCCTCCCACAGTCCAAAGACATGCAGTGAGGCGAACTGGCGATGCTAAATTGCCCCTAGGTGTGAATGTGTATGTCTGTGTGTCTTCCCTGTGATGGACTGGTGACCTGTCCAGGGTGTTTCTTGCCTTCCAACTAATGACCACTGGGGTAGGCTCCAGCTCCCCAGCTTGGATAATGTGTGTGTGATATGAGCCCTTAAATAATGTTTTGAAAATGTCTTTCATTGTTGGTCTTTGGCATTGCACTTTATTTTAGCTGTTGCCAGTTACTTTTGTACTGATAACAAAAAAGCTGGAAAAGCTCGTGTGATCATTGCAAGATTGTGGTATATGCTGCCTTAATGTAAACAACTCTGGAGAAAAACAGTTTTCTACATGACTGTCATTGCATTTATTTACCATTGCAGAAGTCATCAGCACCTTCCTTTTTTAGCACTTAAAGATGTCCGTGCCATTCTCTGAGTTGGAGAAGATTCAAGGTGGCAGAGGAGTATCTACTGATACATCAAGATGCAAAATCATTTCAGCAGCTTTACTTTTTGAAATAACTGAACTTGAATAAAACTCCATCCTCAGAGACTCACTGCCTTGGTGCGAGTTGGAGATGTCAGCTGAGGAACCTGTGTCAACTACGAAAAAAGATACACATGAAAAAAGAACAGTTTAACAAACCAGATTGCCTGAGCCACCTACCATCCTGGCAGAGCTTCATTATTGAAATTCCATTTCCAGTGTTGTCTGAGGAATACTTTCACCCTTTTGCAAGTGAGTACAAACCAGCACTGCAATGAGAAGAAGGTATTTCACACCTTCTCCAAACACGTCCCACCTCAACACATTACGCTAGGTTGAGCCGCATGGTAGAGAAACATCTCATATGTGGATTACCTTAAGACCAAAACCAGAGACAGCCGTCATTAGTGTTTGAAATTTTGAAAACAAGCAGTTCATAATCTGTTACATCTTCTCTACACTACTGTGATCTTCCCCACCATCCACCAGCAATATAATGAACTTTTGTTACGGTGATTCTTCCTTCCTCCTAAAACCAGACACCAGTAACGATACTGTACATATTTCTGTGTGACACACGACACTGCAGACTGTTCACTGAACCTTCACACATCTGTTTTCAACCATTTCTGTCCTGATACATGTTTTATGTATACTCTCAGTGTAATGTTTTATTATTACAAAAGTAGCACATGGTATATACTGGCAAATAAAACAGAATTATAAACATGAAAAAGCATTTGGAAGACCCTGAAGTTAAAGTTGGTTCAGCCCCACTTAGCCAATCGCAAAGCCTGAAGCTGCTGAAGAAATAAGTATGGACAGTTACTTAGACAATTTGCATTATCCTGTGCCAAAAAGTGATGAAGGAACTGGATTTAGTAGATGAGAAGAGGTATGCATTGGTTGTATATCAGCACGTCACCCTGAGTGAAGAGAAGTGTGCTCAGTCCAGCCAGTCTGAGTCTGGAGTTGCTCTACTGAGTGAGCATCGATGGTATTTACTTACCATGGTTCCCGAATAACATATTTAAAATGAATCACAAATAGAAAGTAAACGAGAATCATTGCTTTGACAATTAATCCGTCATTGATCCCTCATGTTAAGTGAAGGACGTCCTTCAGTCCAGCACTCCAGGCCTGCTAGGCCACTGAAGACTCTACATATGCAGGTGGTGTTGTAGATTATCCCCACTGTAACCATAGCTCACAACAACACTATTCAGCTTTTATATGGTGAAGAAAGTCAGGTTCTTATTCACTTTCCTGCTGGATGTGCATCCAGGGAACGCTGGTGTGGCCAGTTGAACGAGCGAACGACAGGCAGACAGACAAACAGTTGGCCTAGCTGAATAGTTCAGTTTTGCCTGCTGGGTTAGCTTTCACTCCGCAGTAAGCTTTCTCTCTCTGTAGGTTTCTCTGATTGAACAGGGGGAGATCATGGGGAAACACAGTTTTGTTAAAGCTGTGTGGACAGGACAAGCCATGTTGGTCCTGTGATTGGTGAGGGTAACGCTTACATAATCTTTACCCAAGATTAGGACCGTCCAGTTTAACTGTAAGGGGAGAATTTTGGTAGAATACATTGGCCATTTATTAGAGATTGGAACATTATTCATAGGACATAGTTTGTACATGTATAGTTTGTGCCCACAAGAGCAAGTATTACCAAATAAAACAAATGAAATGAATGAAAACGAAACAATACTTTAATCAAAGAGAAGATTTTTACAATATGCTAGAACATAAAGTGTGACCATGTTTAACTTAATGATAATTATCCTAACCGTTTATTTTATTATAGAGTTGTTTTCTTGGTTCCACTTTACATCAACAGTGTAACTACTGGTGATGTGTTCACTCACAGATGGGTTACAGAAGTACAGCTTATGTAAATACACATGTATGAACTTTTTGTATTCATGTCATTACACAAGTGTATCTTGATAATTGCAACAGCATGTTTTCTCTTATGTAATTACACGTGTAATAGGATGAGGATAATTACATCTGTATGACCTGCTGTTTTTCCAACAAAACTTTTCTTATTGTAACAGGAGGTGTTTAATTGCCTACATTATGAGAGCACTTCTGCTGCATCTGCACAGGAAATGCCAACTTTCCTAGCATGTAGCTAGCTAGCTAAGCATGTGTTGATTTAGTAACATGACCACAGTTCTGGCTTTAAGCCATTTTAAACCATTTTGCAACATGGCAGTATTTTTAATGCATTTTCATTCATTAACATTAATTAATTAATGTGTGTTGTATTATACTACCCCAAATATCTGGATTAGTAATCTGTAAATTCAGTGTACCCACATAACTAACTACACATGAACTTACACACTTTCAGTTACAGTCAGAAGTTTAGTTGGCAAAAACAGCAGTTCATACAAATGTAATTACTTTCACTCTGTTGTACATGTGTAATTACAAAGGAGACAATATGCTGTTACAACTATGATTATATGCTTGTGTAGTTACACAAATTCAAAAACTGAAATGATACACATTTACATAAACTGTACTTCTGTAATCTGTAACAATAAATACATTACCATTAATGATATTGTTGTTTCATGTATTGTTCATGTCTAACTACACAGTTATTAGAAATACATTATAAAGTGGGACCCCCAGAAAATAGCTTAATTAACTGGGGGGCCTTCTAGCTTATAGCAGAAGCTGCTCTGGACTCCAGGCCAAGTTCTGAGAGTACTCTCCCCTCTTCCAAACTCGCAAACTAAAATTTATAATAAGTAAACACCTAAGTCAGTGGTCTCCAACCCTGGTCCTGGAGAGCTACCTTCCTGCAGAGCCTAGTTCCATCCACAATTTTCTGCACCTGATTGGCTGGATCAGATGCATTAGAGTTAAGTAAGGGGTGGGGCAGCTTGTTGGATACAGGTTGAAACCAAACTCTACAAGAAGGTAGTTCTCCAGGACGAGGGCTGGAGACCACTGACCTAAGAAGACAGCTCCAAAGTTAAACCAAACAGTCTGAAACCTGAAGTTTTTAAAATGAAAATAATTGTGCGCTTGTTGGACAGCTTTAAGATTAACCACAATAAAGATTTAAACATTATTTACAAACCAGTCCTGAGATTACAGCTTGTTTTTTTCTACCCTCTTCAGATGATACAGCCAGAGCAGATCCCTTAATGGCGCATTACACTGATGCATAATTTGATCAGTGAGATGTAAACAGTCATTCAGAGTGAGTGTGTAAATTGCTCTGTTCTAGAGAAACTTAAGTCACAGTTGTTCGCAGTGGTGGTGATAGGAACCAGACGTCTAATGCATCTAAGAGCTACGTCACAGGAGGCCATTATAGAAATGGTTATAAACATGTTGCTTGGCGCCATTAGGTCAAAGCTTCGGTGGAGAGGTACATGCAGGGCGTCATGAGGCAAAATAGTCCCAAAGATGACTTTTTTGCAAATAAAAACTCAGACATATAGGTTCACTGGTCATTTTGGTAAATTAATAAAGTGAATAAAATGGCTGTATTTCAGCGGTAGACATCACGACCCCTGTAAGGATATCATAGTCTGCAAGTTTCTCTGCAATGAACCATTTCACATCCAATCACTCTGAATTTTTAACGACTGCATGATAGGGGATTTTTCAGATTTTCTGCATAAGCCCACTGGCCCTGTGGGAAGTGAATGGCTAAAAATGTTTTTCCACATACCACTGAGTAAATATTTGCTGTACACATGTACTGTATATATAGTGCACTGACAAATATTACGTTCTTTTTTGTATTAAAGTTGATGACAATCACTGTAATGATCAGTTCCTTACTAAGGCTTAATTACTATAAACATAATTGGACTAGGAATATTTCAGCAAAGTTTGTCCTGTTCATGCTTTACATGCTTGTTGCCTACAGATAACAATAAAAAAGGGGGGTGAGGGGTGCATTTGAGAAGAGATTTAAAAAAAAAAAACAGACTTTCGTATTATTTTAATAGGACTTTATTGCTTTAATAGTTTTGATATAGAACAGCTTACATCTCTGATTCTGAAGCACTCATTTGAAGAACAGGAGTAGTGTACCAAAATACTCTCTGATGATGCTGGTTCCGTTCAAGTCCAGTACAATTATTGTGTGTATGTGTCTATATGTGTTTGTGTGTGTGTGTGTGTAGCAGCGATGCAAAGCTCCCTTTGATATCGGTCAGAACTTCAGACAGTGACAAATCTGCCATTTTGTAGGCCAGCCTAGATATCGTTTTAGTTTCTTTTTCTCATGAGGAAGTGACAGAGAAGGAACCAGGAGTGTGGAAAAAAAGACTGGAGAAACATGGAAAAAAAAGCAAGATGAGAGGAATGTGGGTTTGCTTGGATTCAGTGAATCCTTCCCCACTCGTTTTAATTCACAGTCAAGTGCTAAAAGTAGTGATTGACAGATCGACTTGTTCAAAAATAAAAAGTAATCAAAAGTCAGGGAGAATTTTTGCAACTCAGGAAGAAAAAAAAATAATTTTGAATAAGCATTTTGTAAAAACCCTGAGAGCAAGACAGTGTGGGAGGGGGAACAGGAAAAAAAAGAACACCCATAATTAAACATAAAAAGGTTAACATGCAAAACTACCCTAAAGATTCACCCATAGCAGAATAACAAATTTCACAGTTTTATATGCAATATATAATCAAAGAAAACAGAATTCATATCTCTCAGCCAAACTGATATAATAGTGATAATGATGGCAAAAAAAGAAAAAAAAATGGAAAAAAAAGACCACACAGTCTATAAAACACATACAAACATCTACATAAAGCTTTTGGATCAATAGTGATTATTGCTAGGAAACACCCAGTTCTAAGCTGGGGCACTATGTATTGAATCTGAATCATTTCTCTCTGCAGCATAATCGCGTTAATACACATGGCTTCTCCACGGTTTACTTCTTTACCCACACTGGGCTACAATAAATACATTTAAAACAGTCTGTGTGCATTCTCAACAGAAATCCCTACACACATACACACACCCGAGCGCATGTATACACACGCAGCACATTCTCACACACACACCAACCCAGGAAAAGGCATTAGGAGAAGCTGAGTCCCAGAATTCAATATACAGATTGAGAAAGCGATTGCATTTTTCATTCAAGTTCAATACTAGCCTTGTGCCTGACAAACAGAGTTGGGGAAATACTAGTGTTCACCACTAGAGGGCAGTGCCTCTCCATGGTAAGGAAATACGACATCCATACTTGTTTCCCCATCACTTACCCAAAAAAGCCTCGCTTGTTAATACTCTATTTCATGCTGCCCATCACCACAAACTTTACGTTATCCATAATATCCTGTCGTTACACACCAGTCAGTGGGAATCATCCAGTCAGCTGATGGCTGGTCCGGAAAACAGGAGACTTGTCCATCATGACTAACAGTCCACTGGCGTTTCTAGTCTCCATGCCTTTTGAGGTTTGCTTTGTTTGAGTCTGAGGTTCACACAATCGAGAGAAGAGAAAGAAAATACACATATATATCTATTTATATACCCAACACCAGAAATGCTAATGTGATTGACTTGAGATCCTACCAGGAGAGGAGCTCAGAAGGTTGATGGACCCGCAACTGGCGCCATATCCAAAACTAGGAGGCAGCAGGGTGACAGTTTTCAAGTACAAGTCAATGGAAAAAGAAAATACAGACTAGTGTTTGTCCAACAGGCTGAAATAGGCCTACCTAAAAAACTATGAAGAAACACTAGTAAGGCTTAAAGTAGAAGGGTTTTGGAAGACATTAAACCTGGACATAGGACCCTACCATCTTTTTTTTTTGTCAGATACATTAGATCTGTTCATGTGGGCCTTGGTTTTTGTTGGTGATACTGGTTTCTTGGTTAAGAGGGAAAGCAATTCTCAAGCCCTTTCCATTAAAAACACTGCAGTTCCCTCAGTAAAAACTCCTGTCCTTCACTTTCTTCCAAAAACTGAAGGTTCAAACAGGATGTCTGACACGGTCAGCGTAGCTGTGAGATTCATGATACTCCAGGCAAATATTGCCCATATACTTTTTACGAAGAAAAAGTTCTTGCACACCGCTCTGTGGAGGGCAATCCACAATGTCTGGTTGCAGCTTTGCCTTTCCTGCCCGAAGCCTCTGCAACTCTATGCGCCCCCCATTACAAAATACAAAAAAGCATAATACAGTTCATCAGTTTTAGATACTCTGGAGGCCTTTCTATCATTGAAGAAACTAAAGGGTGCAACTGAGTCCGTGAAACAGCCTTTTGAAGAGTAAGCTAAGGTTGTTCAACGTATTCCAGTTATGCTCGCATGCACAAGCCTTGACATAGTAGTCTCAGTAGCTTGTTTTCAGCCTCTGCTGGTTCACCATATAATATGACCATTCTCTATTCAGTCAATCATACAAATCATTATGCTAAATTGTTTATTTATTGCTTAATGCGATTTCACTCAGGATTGCAAAAAAAATAATCTTTATAAAATACTCTAAATCAACTAGATCATCTGGTAGTAGATAAAGATATAGCAAAAAGTAGAAAGGCACTTGGAAAAGTTCATCTTTGTTTCTTTTTTAAAAACATTTTGTATCACAAATGTACTTTAATTGTATGGCACAGCCTCTGGAGTGCGCTGCATTACCGCCAGAGGGCACAGGAGAAAAGAGGGTCTTCACTCTACCCCCAGTATTGGGGGCTCACTGGTGGAAATGATGTGCTCAATGTTGGGCTTGGAGTGTATCTCCAACAGGCCTTGTAGGAATCCCTCCGGCTGCTCTAATGCTGTGATGGTGGTGGGCGACTTTGTAGGTTGCTCTTCTGTTGGCGGTTCTTTGGGTTGGAGGTTCTCTGCTGGCGGTTCAGGTTCTGCCTTCTTTGTCACAGAAGCATCTTCTCTTTCACGTCCCTTCTTCAGTACTTCTGGTTCCTTAGCTGCAGGGGCAGACTCAACATCATTCTCCTGTGAGCATGGACCCTCCTTAATGTTTTCCATGCCTTCACTTTCATTCTCAGAAGGAGGGTTGGTGCTGGTAGGGGTGCATTCTCCCTCGCTTGCCGACGGGCCGCTGAATCCCTCCTCGTCCCCAGCTCTACCCGTGACCCCACCCATTGAGCCCTCTTCATCTGTCCCACGGGGCTTCTGGTGGATCCGCTGGTGCCTGACCAAGCTGTGTTTCAGGGTGAACGTGCGCTCGCAGGTTTGACACTTGTATGGCCGTTCACCTAGTAAACACAAGAGAATGAAGCCATCAGAATATTGATTGGTTTTCTGTACATCAAAAAAGAAAATGAGCCACTTTTGAAAGCGCCGATTAGGCTTTGTGGTTTCTGACACTGTATGTTACACGTAAAAACAGACTGTTAATCTATAAAAGTGTTGTTTTTAGTTTTGATACAGAACAAAGTGTCAAAAACCACATAAGTAAGTCTATTTAAGATCAATTTAACAGTTTGAGGCAATGATGATTGTGGCACAAGAAACTCCTTTTGGCACCTTTATTTTTAGAGCAATTTATTACCAGAAAAGGTTCTGCCTTTCTCACCTGTGTGAGAGCGCATGTGTCTCGTCAGGTCCTGAAGGCTCCAGAAGCGTTTGCTACAAACACTGCATATTTTCTTCCTCTTGTCAGTTTTGTTTCCGGATGGCCCAGGCTCACCGTCACCACTCTTTGGTTCAGCTGCACCTCCCTCTTCGTCACTCCTCTCCTCCTTGTCCTCCTCAGAGCCACTGTCCATTGCACTACCTGCTCCTTCACTCTCCGCGGTCCCCTTTTGCTCCTCTTTCTCCACATCCTGTTCTACTTCTTCTTTCTTCAGTTCGCAAGACTCGGCTGCCTCAGCGGCTTTGGAGTTCACATTAGGTGTGTCGGCAATGCTTTCCAGCAGGTGAACTTTTTCATGTCTTGCGAGAGTGGCAGCGTAACGGAAGCTCTTGTTGCAGTTCTTGCAGGTCAGCTTGGACTCGTCCAGTGGTGTTGCTCGTTCGTGTGAATCGGCATCCACAGCAGAAGAGGACTGTGGCTGTTCCCCTTCAGAGAACTTGAAGTCGATCAGTTTGCAGGCAAAGTTCAGGTCCAAGCTCTTATTGCTGTGGGAATCATCATCATCATTCTCTATGGTTGTTCTCTCCCCTGGCTCAGTATCTGACTCCCCCTGGTGGACAAGGGGTTTTACTACAGCTGCTTCTGTCGGCTTGGCTGGGGAGGGTTTCTCAGCATCAGATGCGGTCAGCTTTTCAGGTCTCGAGTTTGTAAGATCCACAGCTTCACCACTAGGGAGCTCGGTCTCAGACATGCTCTCTACAACACACAAAGGTTTGCTAAACCATGTTATATATCAAGTCATACTTACGATACTTGCTAAAAAAAAAGAATATAATAAATGAATAAAATATTACTAAATGAATACTAAATAATACATATCTTTACTTTACACTATAACCTCAACTACTGTATCTGAAACTAAATTATATCTATAAAGCATGTAGAGAGCAAATTTTAGATTTCACAGACTACAATTATAGTGTCTATTTTTCCAAGATCTAATAGTAAATACTACTTAGCACCTTCAGAGATTATAGTATGTTATCAAACACTGCACTGATTTCCATTATCACACAATTATTTTGTTTCATTTAAAGATCGCTGACTAGTTGCATTGAGTCACTGCTCATCATAATTATGGCGGAGTAATCCATCACACAATGCACTGTTATTAATTCTACACAACGTTTATACCAAATTGTGATGTGACTTGATTAAAATATCATTGTTACCTGCACTCTCTTGTGAGCCCTCCTCTGGCTCCTTGGGTTTGGGTATGGCACCATTATGTCGGAGGATTCTGTTGGTTACGCCATGTTTGCGCAAAAGATGGCGCTCACAGTTGGACTTGGTTGAGAACAGGGCTTCACATTTGGGGCAGGGGTATGGCTTCTGACCTATAGCACACATGGAAATGCAATATTTTTATATATATTTCTACATTATACAGACGTTAGTAAAACTTATGAAAGAGCTCTGCTATATCTTACCTGTGTGCGTCAGCATATGGCGTTGGAGAGAGCTGGCCCATGGAAAGACTCTGGGACAGAAAGGGCAGGTCATCTTTTGCACAGAGTTTGAGTACGCATTCTTTTTCCCTTTGGACTGCTGGGACTGTGGGGTCTGCTTAGCTGGCAGCTGTTTTTCATCTTTAGCCTCTTTCCTATCACTCACACAAGGTTGTTCTTCTTTCCTTCCTACCTCAATTGGGTTGGTCTGCAAGTATGTGCTAAACTTGTTGGCATTAGAAGTTGCCAGCATCTTCTCTACACTGGCAAACTCACCGCTGGACTCTAGGTCAATACTGGTGTCTGTCATATTCATCACAGACTTTTCCTTCCCTGTGTTGATGGCTGGCCTTTTCTTGCATGCCTTCTTGGAGACCTCTAGGGGAAGCTCCTCTACTGAGGAGTCTATGACCTCCTGTTTACAGGACGAATCGGAACTAGGCGGATAGTTGTTAGGGCTTTCCCGTTTCAGGAGGTCAGGAGCACCAGAGACGGAAGAGATGATCTGGGCGATGGAGGCCAATGGTGGTAGCTCCTTCACACCGGCAACAGTGGGTTTAGGAAGCAGGGGCTTTAGCCGCGAAGCTCGACCTGTTGCGCTAACTGCACTGACAGTGGTCAAAGCAACCGGAAGCTGGTAGCAACCAAACTGCTGGGACTTCTCGTCACTGGGCTTAACTGCCTGGAGGCCCTGGGCAAGAGTGTTGAGGCATGGCTGCTCCTTTTTAACTTCCTTTCGCAACGTGGCATCAGTCTCTCCCTTAATCTTCTTCTCTGGATTCTTGGGAATGGAGAGATCAATGGGCTCCATGGAACTGTCGTAAGAGGCAGCCTCCATCTTGATCCCAGGAGAGCCACCCGTGCTTCCAGCGCTGCTCCCTCCTCTGCTTTTATTTGAGAAGTCTAGTGGTTGTTCTGGATCTGTACTGTAGAAGCTTAGGTCCTCCACTTTAATGGGATGCACAGGAGCGCTTGGTGATACTCCATTGTGTGGAGAGGGATTAGGACTGGTCTGAGATGGAGCAGTGGCTATGTGATCTTCTATGTCCTGCTCTTGGACCTCTGGGTGTTGTTTAAGCAGGTGGTGGATACAGTTCCGTTTGGCCAGGAAGGCTGCTCCACAACGTTTACACTCAAATGGCTTCCGCTGGAAACCGTTATGAGTACGCAGGTGGATTTGTAGTGCTCGGTACGTCTTTAGGTCCTCGCCGCAGACTCGGCACGTAGTGTCACCTGAACCTGCCTGGTCCAATGCATCAGGTGTGGAAGTGGATGTAACATACTTTATATTTTTCTCTATCTCCTTACGAGTGTTCTTCATGTGCTTCTTGCGAAGATGACGCTCACAATTGGCCTTAACGGTAAACGGGTAATGGCAGACACGGCAGACGTAAGGCCGCTCTCCACTGTGGGTCCGCAGATGACGAATCAGCGTGGCTTTGTCAGGAGCTACGTAGTCACAGATATTGCACTGGTGGGGCAAGATGCCCAGGTGATAGCGCATGTGTGCCTGCAGAACCCCAGAATATGCAAATACCTGGTCGCAAAGCCGGCATGGGTAAGAGCCTTTGCGAGCTGCTCCCTTCTTTCCAGAGGTCTCTTGTCCTGTCTTGTCATCTTCCTGCTTGATCTGTTGTTCATCCACATCCATAGGAGTGTGGGCATCACCCATGCACTCTGCCTCCATGTGCATTCTTTCCATTGATGCCTGGTTGCCAGTAGATGATGATGAGGACGAGGACGGTGGCAATTCCTTGCCAGCTTTCAGGGGATGGGCAGCAGGGGGTGGTAAGCTGGGGCTTATGCAGCCTAGTGACGCCTGCTGGGTGCTCACAAGGGGAGGAGGGGTCGAGGCTGCCATGTTGGTCCTGGGAGCCACCAGGGGCTTTGGTTTGAGTGGGGGCATCTGCTTATAGCCTGTCTGCATTGCACTGCACGGTGCCTTGGACAAGGGTGGGAGGCTGATCTGCTTTGGGGCAGCAGAGGCCACTCTGAGTATCTGCTGTATGTCAGCTAGTTCCACTCCAGTCTCACTTACTGGCTTTACTACCATCCCGCCATCCGGCTGAACAAGAAAACCAGTCTGGAAGGGCTGTAGGGATAGGAGTTTAAGAGCCTCACGCTGGGAGAGACCCCGAAGAGAGCATGGATCCACGAGTGACAGGCCAAGTCCACCAAGTAAGCCAGCCTCCTGCTGGGCTGATGATGGCTCCACATGGATGACTCGGATGCTATCCAACACTGCCTGAAAAATGTCCTCTTCTGATGGTACAGGTTTGACCTGAGAGATGTGCTGCAAACCCAAAGAATCCATAAAATTTATTTTTTCTGACGCAGGAGGCTCAACACTAGAGGGCTGGGGAGAAACAGACTCTTGAGTGCCTTCAGAAGTCTCATGTGTGGACTTGTGCAGGTCTAGAGCTGAGTGCAAAGGGAAAGCTTTGTCACAGGTCTCACACACAAAGCTGTGAACCTTGCTGGTGGAGCGACGTAAGTTGGTTTCACACCAAACCTATTGATTGAAACAAAAAAAGAAATATCAACACTAAACATTCACAGTAAATGTGGACTATTATTGCATCAATATTTCAAGACAAGAGCTAAACAAGGTAGGGGATTGATCTAATGTCTGAAGACTAGGTTCGCTTGCAGATACTTACCTGGGCAATGTGAGGGAACTTGCGGCAGGAAAAGTCAATAAAGGCTAGGTCATTAAAGCCAAGGGGTATGGAGGGGTTGTTCTGAATAAAGGGGCGTCCATTGGGGTCAGTTGGCAGCTGCTTATGGATGGCCGCATTGTGCCGAAGAAAACCTCGATGTGTCCGAAATGAGATACAGCAGAGCTCACACCTGGGGGTAATAACACATTTTAAGACATGGCCCTCAACCAAGACAAGCTTTATGCTGAAGCAAAATAAACACTGATTCTAAGCCAGATAATTTTATTCAGACAGTGAGATATTTCAGATCAGTTTACATAATATCCTGATTGCAATTACTTGAGATGATGTCAATTATTTAAACTGGCTGCAATCATTTTCCACAGTCATTAGATTGTAGAATGTATTGCAACAAACATGTGAGATGAATGTATTTTCATTTGTTGACCTGAGACAAATGTAAATATCAGAAAGCAGGTCACGTTTTCTTGTTCCAACTTTAAATTCTAACTTTTAACTGGGTGCTATAATGTTTCGTGAACTGTTTTTTCAGTAGCTTGGTTGATGCACACTGCAAAGTAAAGACAGCTGGGAAACAATGGCTAAACAGCCAATTTAGCTGCTTTAGTACTTGAATAGTTGCACACAATTAAAAAAGACCATTTAATCGTAAATTGCAATTATTTATATGACAATTAATTGGCAACTAAAACTTCATGATTGTGACAAGTCTACTGAAAATGTTAAAAACAAATATATATGAAAGTTCCATGTTAACTGTGCAGCTGTGAAGGTGGGGGGCTTCCTTCAGCAAGTACGAGTGTTGGTGGGTGGTAGATAACTCTTGCTAGGACTACGGCGGTTCTCCCTGTCTGTTTGTCAGGCCAAGAGAGAGACAGCTGGCTAGTGTCTTTGGCGCTGCACACAGCCCTTATCAACAAGCCCTGCCCCTCACCACCGTGCTGAGGTGTCTGCGGTGACCGTAAGCAGCTTTATCTCAGCGCACACACACACGCTCACACAAAACACTGTGGTCTGGCCAACAAGACAACCTGTGTTTTTGTGTTTACAGTCTTGGGTCTAGTTTGCAATCTTTGGTGTACATTTTTCTGAACGCTCTGATTGTTTATTAGTGACGGCAAAACAGTGTGTTAACTGACAAGGTTTAGGGAGCGGGCTGGATGTCTTCATCCCCCACAGGGAGTCTCATGTGACCAGAATGCTAACTCTCATTATTAGGAGGTGCTTCTGTGCATGCGGGTGGGCGCGTTGCAGTGTGTAACTGGGAGTGACCCTGTATTAGTATATGTTTGCATGGAACAGATAACACGTCTACGTCATTTGAGCATCCCTGTATCTGCACGCTTCTGCACTACACTCTGCTGCATTAAGAAGAACTCTGCACAGTGGAACCCAATTCACAGCAGCCTAGATCCTCTTAACTAGCTCTCTTAGCTCTTGTGATTACACAGGATTAGTGCTAAATTTGCTGTACTTCCATACAACAATAACGGCGCTGTGAAACCGAATAGGCCAAGCACCACTAGCTCACTTCAGCAAGGACCAACTCTGTGCAGCTACCCATTACCCATTAACTACAGTTGGAGAAGTTGGCCACTGCATGAGCGGTTTTAGGGCAGGAGACTGCGGACTGTGATGTCTCCAAGGATACGGCACCCCCACCCCCCAACAGAGAGGTCTAGCAGACTGCGTCCTGAAGCCTCCTTCTGTGACTCATTAAATCCCCTCACCACACACACACACACACACACACACACACAACCTCTATGCTCTGTGGTACTTTTCCCCCCTCCCTCCTCTTTTCCTCCCCGATTTCCTCCCTCTCTCTTCTCCATGCTACTCCGTAGTTTGGCGCCTGGGGGGCCAAATGAGGGGAGGGGATGAATCCGTTAAACTTCATGACTGAGAGCGCATAGAGACAAACACCTTTATAAATCACCCAGGAATGACCGTCTGCCATCCAAACGTTTCATGGGTAACTTCACAAAGTGACCCACAGAGACTCTGGAGTTTAAACTATTGCACATGCTGCTTAGCTTCAACAGTTCCTTTTCAAAAGGTGTGTACTTCATACAGCCACTAAGGACACTACAAGTCCTTGGGAAAAAGTATATCGTCACTCTCCAAAACAAACATGCTTCTCCAAAATGTTAACTTTATGGGAGAACTTTTAATGTAAGTTAATGTAAAGAAATTTTATTCCAAGTAATTTTAGAGCACTTCTATTGGTCCATTCATCATGAAGTTTTTACACGATGTAAAAAGTACAGCTTTACAACAGCTCACATGACATCAAAATATAAAAAAATTGAAAAAAAAAAAAAAAATGGAGATGCACTTTTTTTTGGACAGTGGTTGTATTAAACACCTCCAATTAAATAACATGTTTTGTTGAACTAAGAGTAAATAACTTAACACATCCTCTACATGGACCTGCAAATTTTAGTGCAAAATTTCTATTTACTTGAGTTTACTTCAGTGTAACATACTGGAAAAAATGTACTAAATGTTCCAACTGTAAAACTTTACACTTTGCACCTATAGCACACCATGATACATACAAGCCCTTGAAACAAAAGCCCAATTGGTATGCCAGAGGACGCGGCCACTCTCTGCTCGGATGTGTTAAATTATGACTGTTTCAGCACAAAGAATGCCACCATAATCTCCCAGCAACAGCAGCGGTCCAGCCCAAAGCCCCAGCCTCTCGTGTCCCCTGGCAACACAGCTCTCACATCAAACAAAGAGACAACTGCCCTAGCATAATGGACATCCACAATGTCCGACAGGCCTACCTAGCAACATGGAAAATCTGGCGAAGGATTTTTGTTGTTGATCATAGATACATACAAACCTTTTGTCATTCAGTGTGTTTCAAATGGGCTCTCAGTTTATTAGTAATAGGCCTAAACTGCCTGTGTGTATATGCCTTTGTGTTTGCAGGCGTTGTACAAACCTGAGTGTAGTGTCAGGATGGGTGTCCATATGGGCCTCTAGGTCATTTTTGGTGTTGAAGGTCTTGAAGCAAATGGGGCATGGCAGTAGCTCCTCTTGCCCTTTACTCGGTGCCTGCTCATCCACTCCACTGTCTTCCACAACCTGCAACACAAACAACCCATCAGCCATACATAACTGACTGCAAAAACACTTTCCTTGGGTACAAACAGTGAAGTTTGTGGGTATTAGAATGGGAGGAATGTCCTTTTTTTGGCTGAATGAAACAGTAACCATAATAAACAAGTGTCACAATGCATGGCTGCCATAATGTTGCCTTTAAGCACCACTGCAACCACAAAACTTCTCCAAACACATTCTGCCAAACTCCAGTATCCTCTGAACGCTGAGTACTCACACCAGTAATGACTAATATTTATACCCCCCCCAAAAAAAAATACAGGACTTGTTTTGCTTTTTAACTGATACTGATTGCTAGTCAGTTCATCTACTCCAAGATGCTGATAAATACAGGCTAATTTCATCATAGCAAAAATAACGTCATGTGACAGAAGTCTGACCCTTTTGCTGGCGGGCTCTTCGGTTCGCTCTCCATCGTCATCATGGCTGGGTTTCCTCTTCACGGCAGAAGAGCGTCTCCGTTTGATCGGTGATGGAGGGCTGGTGGGAATGGAGATTGCTGTGTCTTTATCATGGATCTTCATGTGCCTGTGAATAAACACAGATGGCAGAACTTTTATCAATGTAAGTGCAGAACAACCACTTTAAAGTGTAATTACTGACGCTATTAACATGCCTCATTTTTTAGGGAACCTAAAATAACAACAATCATTAGTTTTGCTGAACAAGAACATTGCACTGTACTTGACATTTTACCTTGGAAAAATGCATCAACAAAAAAAAAAAAAAATCAAATTTACAGAATGTTCCACTTACCCACACGTAATCAATCGGCCAAACGATACATGTTTTGTGTCCAACTTTTGCTTTTAGTTTAGCACTGCAGTTACAAGGCTAATGTTGCAAACAAACACTAAAAGTCAATAGTCACCCAAATCTTTTGTACAAATACGTCCCTAAAACCACATCCAGCTCTTCATTAAGGTTGCACAGACTTTTAGGTGTGGTTCAGTACACAGTATGACTAAAAATATTAAAAAGATTAAAAATAAAAGTACGACCTAAAATAGAAAAATGAATAAAACTTAACTATGTAGCTGAATGCTGAGACAACCAGGTGTTGTGCTGAATTCTGACTCCCCTTCGCATCTATGCAGGTCACGCAGGTACCTGGATGCTACAGGTTATGTTCACAGTTTCTGTGGCTCCTATTTATAAATAACTGTCAATTTTCAAACTGAAGATATGTTTTTAAATAGAAGCAACAGAAATCCCAAATGAAATGTAGCATCCACATACCTTCTTGACATGGGTTGTTGAATTCCCAACAGGCCAGAATTCAGTTACATGGTGAAGTTTTGTTCATTTTTATAGTTCACAGTAAGTCATAATGTGTCTTAAACCACAATGCCTGTCTGTTAGACCTTAATAAAGACCTTGTGGGTTGAGAGACGTTCTTGGGGATGTATTTACAGAAAATATTCGGGTCTCTATTGACTTCTCATGCTTGTTAGCAAGGTTGCCGTTATAGCTCCAGCGCTAAATTAAAGAAGCAAAATTTGGACACCAAACTAGTCGTAGCTGATCAACTATATCTGGGGTACATGTGTACATTTGTTTTTTTTGCCTAAATATTCCTTTAACTCAGACGGATTGAATTCACAACCACTGAGCAATCTAACTCCCATTCAAAGCAAGAGTTAATCATTTGTAAATAAACTACCTGAACCACTGGGTGGTTTGTTAGTTTAGGAAAAGCTTGGAATGCCAGGATAATTGATGGATGGATTATCTCTGACTGTTACTGCAAAAAGTATCTCTGCATCCCTTTGGTGTGCTTAGTGATGGAAATTGCAAGAAGAGGAAAAGCACTAATGGGCTAAAAAACCCTGCAATTATCCTAGTGCCTGTGTATGCCCTTACATGGATCGGAGTCTGAGGCTAGGGGACTGGCCTCAAGGAAAACATTGCAAAAGGGACGAGCAGCGTTGCATGAAGAGGGCCAGAGTCCTCTGCATCTTAGTAGCCAGGAAACATGAAAGAGTAACAGAGTTCAGGAAATGTGCATCCTAAGATTAAAAGTAATGATGTTGTGAATGAAAAGCAGCGTAGAGGCAGTTCCTGCCCAATACCACAGCCACATCTCTCTCTTTTCTCGCTAACGACACAGATCTCCCACGCTCCACTCCAATGAGAGGTGAAAAGATTTAAACTAAGCCAACTTGGGCAAAGGATCAAAGCTTATGGAACTGTTATGCAACAGGTCTACACTGATAAGACTATTTTCACGACACAGAAAGCATCAGCTGCTGCTTTTCTGACTTTAGTGCATCACTTCGACTTTCAGTCCAGCCACTTTGTAACTGCATGTTTGTAAATTAGGCACACTCATGTGTGTGTGGGGGGGTGGGGGGTCAGCCAGCTCTGGTCCTCTGGGTTTCGGCTTTCAGTCAGTTTATTAATAGCAGGCAGTGAACTGGCCTTCCATGTGGGGACCTGACTATTCCGCTGCTCTGGACTCTGACCTCAGGCCTGACCAATCGCAGCACACCTCCATTGACAAGTCAGCAAACTATGATTGGATGGAGATCATCTAAGAGCTCATACAAGCATATGAGGAGTTCAACCTACATAACAATGTACTTAACTGCTTAACTTATATGCTAGTCTCAGAGAAGAATGACCTTAATAAAGCTGCCATTTGAATGACTTTACTAACAAGTGCTTTCTTTCTTCCCCTCCGAGATGAACTCCCTAAGATTAAAAACTCAGATAAATCCATTTTTATCAGCTGCAAACGCCTTCCTGTCCTTGGATCCGGGCTGTTTATTTAGACATTTTGAGAGCCAGCTGGCTAATCTGTAAAGGACCATAAAACTTGTTGATGCTTTAACAGGTCCATTCCATCTAATCCATGGCATTCCACCACAGCAGCACAGTGCGAAGACAGGGGGCGCTGTAGTGTCTGAAAGTTCTTAATGCTATGTCACACCAAGGGCACTCCTCGAGCCCTGTGGCTGTATAGCAGTGCAACCAGTGCTGGAGGAGTTAAAGCAAATAAAAGCAGCCAATCAGCTCGCGACCCTGCGCTCTCCTCTGTGCTGAGTTGTGATCTCTCTCGCTCCATGGCAATGGCGACTCCCTCCTCCCTACCCCCATTCCATGTGATGCTTTGGCACAAAATGGCTGCCTCCTTGCCAACAACAGACAACTTCCTCATGCATCAGGGTCTCCAACAACAGCCTGACGATGTCAACTCCTGTACAGTTCTATCAATGAGGTGTGGACATTTCTTTTTCCAAAAAACGCTTCAATAGCTTATGAAGTTGTTTACATCCTAAATGAAACTGTAGATCATAAAACGTAAATTAAAGGGTACATTCTTACACCTGGAAACACTGACAAACACAGAGCAAAGGAAAGAGGAGACTGTGAAGAGAGACAAAGAGGAGGGCAGGAGTTTTAGAGGTAGACAGACCAGATTCTCCACTCATCAGTCATCACCATACAAAATGTGCTAACCTGCAAGAGCTCACACTAAACAACCTCAACAACCTCACACTGAAAAGCTCACTGCTCACTCTCATTTCTTTATATTTCAGCACTCTTCATTTAGGTGACATTCACACGTGGCTTGATGGCATCAGCCAGAACAAAGTGCTTTGCTGTCTACTTGGAAGATTTTAGTGCAAATAGGCTCAAATAGGCTGTTAACACTGACAGAAACAGAAGTCAGTTTGGGATCATGAGGTCTTTATGATGCTACTACTCTACAACAGATTTCAGCTGATTAGTATTAAGCTTAAGACGTGTGTCCAGAATGATGACCAGAGCTGTAGATGATTCCTTAATCACTGAGAAAGCTGTATAACACTGAGAATAAGGTTATATTCAAATTAACATCCAGAATAACTCGTATTTGAAATGTAATGATCAAAGATAGGCAGATAACTTGTCAAGAAATAACTATAAATAGTTAATGACAGTATATTATTTATTGTTTAGTAACTTTTTGGTGTTGCCAAAAAACTTGGACCATCTGGTATTGCTTATAGTACTTTTTTACTGTGTGCTATGAGCATCCTGACCAATCTCAGATAATCCAGGTGAGGCTGTGCACTTTCACATGCCCCCCACCCAAAAAAAAGAAAGTAAATTAAATTAAATTACATTAAATAATTTTGACCAAAGTAATGCAGGCCGATCATTAATGTCAGCTTCCATGCTTTGCTATCTTGCTCGATAAACATAACAGTATGCTAAGGAAAACAGGCCGAAGTCTATGATCAAGATTTTTTGTTTAACCGCTTGTTTTCTGTGTATGATTAGAATTTGTTTTTGTCTTTTCTGGGGAGATAACGGTCTAGATTAGTCATTTCTCAGTTCCTCTAGACCCCCCACTCATGCCTCACACCTTCAGGCCCTGTAACTCTGAGAGGATGTTCACATTTACCCCTCTGCCACCACGACCTGCTGGTAGAAGATACCACAAAGTAAAGAGACGGGGGAAGGGCTTCAGAGTCGTCCCCCATTTCCTGCTGGCTTCCCTCCTTTCACAACAAACTGTCTATCCTGTGCACAGTTACGAGCACCTCCACATACACACCAACGCCCATCTATTTATCTCAGTGGCACACTTGTCGAATCTGTAACCCCCCCATTCAGGCAGGCAGAGCAGCATCAGGGCGAGGTCTGGGCTATATAACTGATGAACCAACACAAGACCTACCTCAAGGGATTCTTGAAATATTATAAAAATGCTATTGATTTGTTCTGGCGCAAACAGACCTGGCTTTTTAGTCTGTCACATTTTGGGTCTAGGGCAGTCACGACTACTCCACTAAAGTTCTGTTACTCGATTACATAAATTAAAATGGCACATTTAAAAAGGTAGTTTCAACCACTATGAATACAATACTTCAACGTTTCACAAACTGCGTCACATTACTAAATCCACTCCAACAGCACTAATTATGCTCTCTTTGTATTTACACATGCGGTTGGTCAGTGTTGTTTCAGTACTGACTGATGTATTGATATCTATAATATGTACTGTGTTGATACTGATATCTATAGTATGCGCAGAAAAGCACATTTATGCGTTGTAATTTGTCACAATAACAATAAATACTACTTTTTTCAAAGGTGTCCCAGTGTATCTTTGAAAGGCAATGTATGGTTTCATTTGAGTCCATTTTTATTGTTTGGCCTTTTTTAAAGCCCAAATTACTTGTCAAATGGTCAGAACAATCAGCAGATTGGCTGATTTGTAATATAATTCCTCATTACAGTCCTGCTCTGGTCCTGTGTGCATGTGTGGCAACTATCTAATGGTAGACAGCCCAGACTACATTCTTGTGGCCTGCAGACAGAAACAGAAACACACCGATCTACCACAGTGCTAAACATTTTGAATGTTATTCCCAGTCCACTGCTTGTTTCCCCGATCCTGGAGGTGACTTTTCTCTGCTCCATCATCATCTAATTAAAGCCTTGAGCTCAATTAAATGTGCTAGAAGAATCATGCAGCAGTGCTGCTCTGCAGTAGTGGGATTAGGAAGCATAAGAACTAGAGATTACAGTCTCTTCACAATGTCCACCGAATGCATCTGAACCTGACAAAAACGAGCCACTGAGAACCTCGCTGAGAATTTAACTCGTCTCAGAGTGGAACACGTCTCTATCCCTCTTACATACATACAAACTCTCAATGCACCAGGATATATGGTCTTTGCTAATCTTGGGATTGGAGCTTATTGTTGGGTAGTTAAGCATGAAGCTGAGAGCCACAGGTGTCTGGAAGCTGCTGCTGCACTCACATCTCGCTCTCTCTTTGTCAAACACACACAAACAAACTCCTACTTAACCACCACAAATGAGTCACCTGCACAAATATTCATATACAGTGTTCAGACTTGTGTGCTTTTGGCTCTGTCCCCAGCCACCAAAACACATAATTGTCTCAGTGGCTCCCATCAATATAGGAATGCTATTTTTATGGAAATGCTGAGGAGCTGTGCCTCTCAAAAAGAAGAACCAAAAAAAAAAACAAAAAAACGGATGCTTCAGTGACACCTAGACTTAGAAAGGCCTCTGAGATAGACAGACCTACAGCCCTGATTTTAAAGGAGTGATTGAGAACTTTCTTTTCTCTTGCGTAATACAGCGAAACACATCAAAATGATTGCCTGTGATAAATGACTGTATGATACAGTTGCAGCAGCAGATAGTAAGCTGAAAAAATTTGGTATTTGTTCCATTTATACAGTTGTATGATTGGGCGAATGTTTGGGCAAAAGTTAGGGCACCCCTGGTCAAATTACATAGTTTGTTGATGTTTTTTTTTTTAGTGAAGGTAAGTTAATACATCCTCTACAGAGAACACACGTCTGCACATTTTAATACATGACTACTCTTTATTTGCTGAATTTAACATATAGGAAAAAATAAAACAAAATGTGGCCTGTTCAAAAGTTATGGCACATATGTAGATATATTTTACATTTTATTTTTTTTCCAATATATTGAACTCAGCAAATAAATAGAAATTTTGCACTCCAACTTGCAGAAATTCCATATTTGTGTTTGTCCATGCAGAGGATGTGTTGACCTGTTTTTGCTCAGGAAGTCAACAAAACAGTTTAAGAGGGACTGCTTACACTTTTGCATACAATTTTAAAGCCTATTTATTTATTTATTTATTTATCAATCATCTTCTCTACACTTTACATGTGCTTTGTTTATAGCTACAGGTGGGAAATAAGTTGGGACAGACAAAAAGCCCCTGTAGTGCCAAATTTAGAAAAAGGCTATCAAAACTATGAGTACAAAGAACTTTTTGCTGCACTAAATCTAGTTACACAGGCCTAATTATGCTCTCTTTAATAGCTAATCTGCGTTCTTTAAGTATGGACGAGAAAAGCATACTGTGACATAATGTCACATGATTTGTTATGATGCTAAATATTATCATATTATTTACCTTTATATACAGCTTCTGTTTATATTGCTGCACATTCCTTTTATATATTTGTTTTTCCTACTGAGTATTTATTTAACTTAAAATTCCCTAACAGAGATCCTACTACCATCTTGGCACAAGATGTCCAGGAAGAGCCAGTGCTGACCTGTGCATGTTGCCGTTGGTGGTGAAGGTCTGGGCACATACACTGCATTTGTAGGGCCTCTCGCCGCTATGCACCAGCATGTGACGGTCCAGAGAGCTGGCTGAGCTCAGGCACTTTCCACAGATACTGCAGGAGTGATCTGTCGCTCCAGTATCAGAGTTATGCTGCAGGGAGTGAACAAGAGTAACAAAAAGAAAGAAAGACATTTTTTATTACAACCACAGATTTAATGGCATCTCAAGTGTTGCTTAAAGCACCAATACATATGTGTGTGTGTGTGCGTGTGTGTGTGTGTATGTGTGTGCGTGCGCATGTTACCTGACGAATATGCATCGTAAGCTGGTGCTGGGTTTGACAGTTCTTGTCACACAGTGGACAGATGAGAGAAGAGCTGTTATCTTTGGCTTCCTACAAAACAAACACACACAACAACAACAACAACAAGTGAAAAACAATATCCCACACATCTTATTACACAACATACATGACATAAACCAAATACCTGGTCCCTTTTCGGTGTAACCTGCTTTGTGGTCTCTTATTTGAAACAGAGAGATTACAATAATGTCAGAATCATTAATATTGGCAAATAATTGCTGAAAAGTACCAAACAGATGTTTAGATTTAATATTTCAAACTGAAATCTGATGACGTATTTATTGTAGCAGTTATGTAAAAATATCTGCCTTTTGTTCAGTTTACTGTGCTTATAAACCCCTAAATATCATGGTTATATTCCTCTCTAATGCTAATCCAGATACATGTAGTCCCAATTTCTACATTCTATAAATGTTTATAAACCCCCACACACACACACACACACACACACACACACACACGAAAAATATCTGATATCAGTATCTGCCCACAATTCTCATAACGCTACATTCTCAATGGAGACCTTTGACACAAGGAGTACAAGGAGAGTGGACACGTACACGATTAAGCAAATACAAATGATTAATACCAAAAAAAGGTAACAAATGAAATGCTAATATATTTTACACTTATAATATCGAGCCATTAGTGAAGTAACATCACAACATATTGTATTATATCAAATTGTATTGCAGCATATCGCACTGTTGCATCTGTAACTAGCATGTCGTGGCTAGAGTGTTGATTGGGACAATATGAAGCACAACTTTTGTTTAAAATATTGTAGTTTCGTAATGCTGAATGCATACATTTTCAGCCACTCCTTATTTTTGCTGTATCCAAAAATATGCACTGAATCGAGACACCAATGTATCATATTGAATCAAAAAATGAATTCTCTGAGTTGTTCCATTCTCATCCAACCATCACTTAATATTTCAGACAGGAGGATGATCGTGCAGTAAAAACAGCATCTTGAATTAAAAATAAAAACCATATTAGTATAAACCGGATTGACAAGATGGAGCCAAAAATTATAAATAATGAAGGTTTACTGCTACAGTAATTTATGCTGTTCATGCTCCCATTACTGCTGTTTGTGCCGTTTGGTTCAAAAATGTTCAAAAGTTTGGCGCGTGTGGGTAAAGTCCCATCTGGTGGCATGGACTGAGGCCTTGTCTTCTGACCTTGAATGGTTTGTCAGTACTCACTGTATGTGAAAGATACTGGGTTAAAAAAATACTTAGCTTGATAAATAAGAGAGTATGATTTGGCCTCTCATCCATTCAACTATATTCTGCTCTCTAGTACGTTTAGCAACTTAACCACTTCTGTCTCTTTGAATTGTCACTCGGTGGCTTGGTTTCTACTGTGTGACACAGTCTTAAGTCTGCAAAATGAATCCAGATATTTTATTCATCAATGTGGGCTTAGATTGAACAGCAAGTCTGCCTGTATCCTGTATACCCTGGCATTATATTAGTTATGTTAGATTATATTACACATTTGTTCTTCTGTTTCAAACAATTATTGGAGAGCAGTTTTCATTTGTTCATGGTGAACGTGAATGAGGAGCATCCTGAAGGTAAGTAGCCAGTGTGTGAGTTTGTGTGTGTCCATTCCTCTTTCACCTTGAGTGGCAGATCAGTGTAACCCAACACCATGTGCTCCCTCCCACTGGTGTTGACAGTAGAGCAGATCATTAACTCTGAGCTTTGTGTGTAGCTCTGCACAGCTCACACTGCAGGCCCACAAGGCCACATCCAGACTGCACGTCATTCCGTCACACACACAGCATCATGTGCACTACTCAACGTGTGTGGGGGTGATCAATTAGTTTGCATTTCTTATTATATAAACAAAAAATTTAGAACAGATGCAAAAAACATCCACACAAGCGGTGATAAAAAAAGATAGATACATTGTATGAAAACTTTAAGTACTTGATAATGAATATCATATAAAAACAATCAGCAGTGCCCCACACACACACACACACACACACAAACACACACACACACACGCACACACACACACACAGTACTTTCTGTTAAATTAGTACAATTCTTATGCTCATCCATCCTTCTATCCATCCATTCAGCTAGATACATGGTCCAAATGTCCATTTGTATAAATATCTACAGCAATGTTTTCCAACTCTGGTCCTGGAGACCCCCTGCTCCCAAAACACCTGATCCAGCCAGTCAAATCCTTAACAACCCCTTACTGAGTTGAGGTGGGGGTGTTAAAGCAGGGAAAGCACTTTATAAGGTGTAGACCAGGGGGGTCTCCAGGGCTAGGGCTGGGAACCTGATCTACATATTTTACTTTAATTCTCTTCTGAAAATAAAATAATGAAGGAATAAATGAAATTAGTCCACTGACAATCTTAGCCAACCAAAATGCTACGACTTAGAAGTCAAGTTTGTCATTTTTCTCTTTTGACACTGCTACTATAATAATGTTGTGATATAAGCACTGCTATTCAGATTCATTGTCATGTCTCACAAGTCTGAAAAATGGCTATACAAGCAATACGCCCCTGTTCTGACTAGCGTGAAGCAGAACTGTAACTCTTACGTGTCACTGACCCAGATGGGTGTAAGTTGTGTTGGCACAATGTTGAGTAGTTACTGAATCTAACTTTATGACTCACAAAATGCAGCCTGCTTCAAGGTGCACTGTTTGAACTTAGGATAAGTGACAGGTTAATGATTCTCTAGGAAAATGGGAGGTATAAGGTGTGATGCATCTAAGCTGGAGCCAAAATAGCGATACATCTGCTAAATACAGCTTCAGACGATGTAATACATTTATATAACCAGTGTTTAGTACGGCTCTGTTCCTCATGTTTGTGTGTACCATTTGTACAACAACAGAATTCCTGAGGGGAAATAACATGAATTGGAAACAAAGTTTGATTTGTATAGTTTGGGTCTTCAGTTTATAGTTTTGGAAAGTAAACATCTATGAAACACACTGAAGCGTAAGCATAAAAAAAAAAAAAAAACACACATCTCCAGGAAGAAAACTTCCTCTTCTCCAGCTGGAAGTTTTCTGCTAGGCTGGATAAATTCAGGATTAGAAGAAACATAAAGGATCATCAAGTCAGACTTAATCTGTGTTACATGGGAGGTAAACAAAACAAAAATATACACCTAGACATCAGTGCTGCTGCTGCTGAGGACGATCTGTTATGTGATCCGTCATTGCAGCAATACCTAGTTGCAATGAGTCATGGTGACCTGTACATATCAGAGACCATTCCAGGATGATTTAGCATAATCCAGTCCTCAGATTCACTAAGATTAGTTTAGGAAACTCTAGTTTTGTTCCCTACAACAGATATTAGGACTTTTTTCCTCTTCTGTTTCTTTGACTCTCATCACAGGAAGTAAACTGGGAACTGTTAGAGCCTTAAGACAGGTCAACAGTCAGTGTGCACCTGTATTAGCATTACAGGGCTAATTTACCACTGCGGCAGTGTCCATCTGCTGCATTAATCAGTGCAGTTCTATGCCTTATGTGGGGTTAATCCACCCAATTACATAACTCACCATAAGCTGCTTCCGTTTCCTCAAAAGAGAGAGAGAAGCCTGAGAAAGTAGGACTTCTTCAGCAGAAAGAATAGCAGCTATTATCATCTTTACAACACACAACTGGTGAAGGAATAAATAAATAAAACTGTAGCTTACAATAGACGCCCACGCGAGCAACGATAAAGCGTAAATATGCTGCAGGAAACGTTCTTCTCCTCTATAAAATAGAAATCTAAGTTTCCATATCTCCATGCAGCACCGTGCAAAAGTCAGAGACTTTTATTTCATTCATTTATTTGCTTTCCAAATCTAAATGGCTATTAAATACAAGTTATTAACTTTCAGAAAAAAAATTGTTCTTAGGACATTAAATATAAAATAATCCACTTGCGTAATAAAAAAAAAATCCTTCCACTGTGAGAAGTCAACTCAACACCGAGTCTGAAAGGATGTATCGCTGTCAAGAAGCCCTCACTGAGAAAAGAAAATGAACATTTACAAATCAAACAAAGAAGCTGCTGGTGTTCTCAGAACAATGGACTGACCAGCCCAGATTCCAAACCTCAACTTCACTGTATGTGTATAGGGTTACTTGGGTTATGAGAAGCAGCAAAATGCGACCTACTTCTAAGACTGAACTTTGGAGGTGTGGAAAAAATATTCCTGCTGATATCTTTGAAAAACTGAAAGCAAGTCTCCTGAAAAGAATGGAAGCTGTAATAAGGGCAAAGAGTGAACACTAAACACTGAAAATTTAAATATTATATTTAGTTGTTAAAGCTTTGCGTAATTTTCTGTTAAATACACATTTTCTGCTTTTTCCTGATGCGGAAAAATTAACAATGAATTCTATCTGAACTAATAATTGAATACATGAAAACTGTTCTCTGACTTTTGTCCAGTAGTGTATATACATATGTATGTAATTGTAAATCTGATCTATTGACTTCTTTAAAATGTACCTCATTAAAAAAATGCACTTAATGCACTTAAAATGCAGTTAAGTCAAAATTCGGATTCTGTTTCATGAAAAGCAGATTAAAAATGAAAATGTGTTAAAAATGAAAGGGTGGAGTTGAGAACTGCAACACAGCCATGGAGAAAAGATGACTTTGTAGTCAGTTTGGGGGTAGAGGCAGGCCAAGCGGGTGTTGAGGGGTCAGAACTGACACCTGTTACTACCCTACACGGGGCAGCTACAGGCCTGAAGTGCACGCTTTAATCGGAACCATGTGACGGCTAGCTGCCCGGACAAAAGGGGGATTGAGGGCCAGAGGACCATGTGTCATTCTCTTTCAACACAGGAGCGCGCTCTGCCTGCACGGACACACGCTCCATCACCTGCGCCATCCCGTCCTCTCTTACAGCTGATACACACACAGAAAACTGACGGCAACACAGACACATACACACACCTGCCACCAATCCAACACCAAACCACTGCATCACTCCAGCTGACCTAATAAAATATGGCCTTTGGTTTAGCTGCGCTCAAATGCCACATATCAAAAGTATGACTTTTGCCAAGCTGCTATTCTTACGGACATCTCATATATCTCTCCAGCTCTGTCACACATTCAGTACACACAAGGCACCAGCACAAAAACAACAGCACTATTACCATCCTGTCGTCTCCTCTGTAAGGTATGGCTGGCTGATGACTTTTCAATCTGGAAAGGGCACATGTGCTGCGCACCCACACACATGACTCTCTGCTACTGCTGGGTAGTATTGATAAAATTCAGTATCACAACATCACCCAAATATATCACAGTATTAGATGATGCTTAAATTTGTATTCAGAATTGCTTACAAACCTGACATTGTTTTGACTGGACTAATTCGTTCTGTTCTGCTTCTCTTAAAATTTGACAGTATTGTAAAAGGTTAATCAGATAGAAATGTAATAAGTAGTGTGTATTTTGAACTGTTGTTGAAAAGCAGACTAAATTATTCAGGAACTAACATACATTTCTGTTGTCCATCAATGGTGCTAAAACTAAAACACTCACCCATATCAATATGACGGTATAGATGATGTACCAGTATGATGTACAGCACTATTCTCAACCTCTTTAAAACAATGTTTTACAAATCTGACAGTTTGCTTTGATTGGACCTTCCTGTTCCAATGCTTCTCTAAAAATGACAACACTTTGATAGAAAGGTGACAAGAATGTATTTGTGTGTCTGAATATGGCAGCCTATTTCTCCTATTTTGAGTGACATACATCATCTCTGATGACAGAAGTTTTAATATTCGACTCCCTCAAAGTCTAACAAACTGCACTGCTTTGCTGCTGAACATGTCTGAATGTGACTGGCAGTGGTGTGCCAGAGAGCATCTGTTGAGTACATTGGACATGCAGCTATGTGCAGCGGCAGCTGGAAACTTGCTGGCAGGCTGCGGTGTACACCAGTGCTTATTTTAAATGGACAAATGAGAGCATCTGTGAGAGTGAGTGTACAAAGCTTTGTGTGTGTCAGTGTATGGGCTCCCTCAGTAAATGTGGTCACTTTGAGTACGGGCCTCTCAGAACACGGTTGAAAAGGACTGTAAGCTGAGGCCGTCATGTCCATGTTTGAACAGTGATTTCAAACTTCATTTTGTTAATGATGTAATAAGTTTATTCAAAGTCACTGAGGACCATTTATTGGTTGATGAACATTTACTCAATGAAAAAGGCAGATGGTAATAATGTGTGTGTGTGTGTGTGTGTGTGTGTGTTTATTAACACATACCTGGTTCTTCCTGGCATTGCGGCTGGCGCTGGGGCTCTTGATGGTGGTCTTGGTGGAAGTGGTGGAGGCCGCCTCCACTCCCCCGTTTAGCTGAGCTGCTTTCATCACAGTGTCCATCATTGAGTTAATGGAGGACAGGTCCACTCCGTCTGTTCCATCTATCCCCCTGTCCTCTCTGATCTGTGCGTCCGACCGCTCCGCCATGCTATCCTCAGATTCTCTCGGACTCTCTGAGGAAAATAAACAATGCGGGGTATAAATCTCTGACCTCCCAATGACAATTTAATTACAACTTATGAAATTAATGCTATGATTAAATCTCCTACTTCATCTCTATTTTTAATTATTATTATCATTATTATGAATTTTAGCCTGTGAATGTTTTTGTCAAAAAAGATCGACAAATTTATGGAATATTATTGTAATCAATTATAGTCAATAGCATTCCACTGCCTTCAGACAGACGGGCCACAGTGCACTAATCCAATTTATCCATCAAACACAGTAATACTGTTCAAACTGTCACTGCATGTCCATAGGCTTTCCCCAAGGGGCAGTAGGGGGTATTTCTCAGCTAAGTGTGGCCACTCTTACCAGTGTGTTTCTCTCGTGTCTGTGCGGGAACGGCTTTCTCTGTCTCCTCCTTCTGCTTGGTCTCCTTGGTGCCAAGTGCGGAACTGAGCATCTCCCCTGTTTTTTTCTCCTCCACTGAACTCTCCATCACTGCAAGAGAAGAAGGAGTGATGTTCAGAATGGGGGGATGAAGGAAATAGTAGCAGTTTAAATCTGCTGCTTTATAAAACTAGTATGAAAATGGTCTCAGTCTGTTTATAATTAAGGGCCCAAAGGGTGTCAGGGTGATTTTACACACATACACACACACACAAACATACATACATACACACATACACATACACATATATATATATATATATATACACACACACACAGACAGGGTAAGGTAAAGGCCACAGGGGCCTGCAGGGTCAGCATACAGAGCAGAGTGTCCTCTACCCCTGCCTAAAAGACAAGACATCATACCCACTGACATGGTTTTGGCCCTGCACATGCTTTATGACTCCAGCACCTGTCCACAGAGCACAACAGAGTGAGCGTGTATGCGTGTGTCTGTCTGTCTGTCTGTCTCATGACCACACAAGTGTGGCTGATGCTAGCACAAGCACATGAGCATAGGTCAAATCTCTGCCAGGAATTATCAGCTCTCCTTAAAGTATTCACCACTGCAAGCCGTTGATACTGAATGTTATATACACTACTTGTTCAGGGGTCTTCAAATGATGACCTAGAATCCAGTTTCTGGAGACCATCAGTCACATCAACAGTTCAACTAACTACCAGAGATGACAAAATACAGGACTAGAAACTGGATTCAAGGTCTGGATTTGAGACATCTGTACTAGTTTATCATCGCTGTTGGATCAAAAACTTGCACAATGACATTAAAATCATAGGGGACAGTTCAAAATGATATTTGAAGATGAATTTAATGTACGCTGGAAAAGCAGAATGTTTAGGAGATGCTGAGCTACTGTGCTACAATATCTGCACTTTATTCATTCTATTTGTAACCATTTGCACCATTTGTAACCCTCTACAAATAACTTCTTCTGTAACGGTAATCCGGGTGGATCTAGTCCCAATTTCTACATTTTATAAAATATTTAAATACCGATATCGGCAGACTTGCACATGAAAAATATCGGATATTGGCATCGGCCAAGAATTTCCATATCAGAACATCCCTACCAACAAGCAGGCGAGTTTTCAGATTAGTCGTGTAGTGAATCAGGGGAAGCAACACTGAGGCACAGTGGACAGAGGACCCACACTGCACATCAGTCTGAACCGTATGTAGCGTCGGAGTGACCAGACAAAGGCCTGGGACAGATGAAAGTTAGCTAAGCACTAGTTCTGACTGACTGAAAGAAGTGAGGGGAATCCCTGCACAGAGGAAAGAAGGGAAAGGAGGAAGCAGGAAAATATGCAAAGATGAAAAGAGAAAAAGAGAAGGGAAGAGAGAGAAAGAAAGAGAACGACATGAAGTAGCTGGCTTGTCCCTCAGCTAATTGCTATTTCCCGTTTACAGCCCCACAGGAAGCTCTTCTCCGGTCCAGGCCACTTCCTCCTTAGAAGAGAGAGGAGTGCAACACAGAGAAAGAGAGCGGGCGAGCGAGTTTCCATCCAAGCTGGTTTCATTATACCCATCGCAGGTGATGAAAGCACCCTGAGGAAGCCAGTGGTGCTGGCTGGATCACTGCAATGTGACGGACGTGATCATCATGAGGATGAACAACACCAACTGGAGAAACTTCATGCGTGAGCTTCAGCCAGCTGGACGCAGACCAGAGTCAGACACAGAGCGGCCAGAGCTGAAGCCCGCTAGACTCACACTGCATCTACACCTCACTGCTGTCTTAGCAACCAGCTTCACTTTCAGCACAGAAGATCATCAAGACAAGACTGATGAACTGTAACCTGCTAACACATCAAATGTGCAGGGTGGGTAAGGCAGAGGGGCCCTCAGGGGGAGGAGGAACGCCAACATGTTTGTTCAGGAAAGGGGAGGAAAAGGAGAATGGGTAAGATATGGGGAGAAAGAAAAGAAGGAGGAGGAGGAGGAGAAGAGAGAAGGAACTGTGTCAGTGTCCAAAAGCTGATTTCAGTCAAACCTACATCCAGATTATCTGCACTTCAACAATTAAAGCACAAGTTTTATTTTTTTTTTTTTTAGAAGTTCTGCATAATTCAATTAAGATAAAGGTAAACAATGTCAATCAGAGTGTTTTGTGGTGAAATGCTCTCTTTAAAGAAACTTACCATGTCAGAATTGTTTACAGTGGTGGTGATAAGAACCAGACATCTGACAAAGCTTTTCCATAAATATGCTGCTTGATGCACATTACGTTCTCAAACAAGGTTTTCGCTCAAAACGCAGGTGAATGCATGGCATCGTAAGGCAAAACAGTTCCCAAAGAAAACTTAATTCTTAAAATTTACCACATTTTTACCATATAAAACCACCACTGTAAAGAAAATCTGAGTTGATAAGTTTCTCTACAACTCAGCGTTTCACACTTTATGTCTCGTGGCTTTTGCTTTCAACTAGTAGCTGCTGTCCCACTAAAGAGAGCTGAGAGATATAGTACACGTCCACCTGCTCCAACATTTCTTCTGAAATTAAGGGTAAGAAGATGTTCTGTTCTTCTGCTCTTCTGGGAAGTGAGGATTTAATTGCATTCAGCCACATCCATTATGAAAATATTTGATGGTAGCCAAAACACCCAAAGGGTGGATAACGAGCCACCAATCACTTCACGGCTCTGCCTTGGATTACTTTCCCTGCTTTGGATGAGCATCCTCAAGCCCTCAAGCTCTGATTGGGTGAGCAGATGCTGGGCCAGCACTTTTATGGCCTGCAAAATGAACAGCAACAGATGATTGAGGGGAGGGGGCAGGGGCAAAGAAGTGATGAGGGTGAGGGTTGGAAAAAAGAAAGAAAATGTTTATGAATCAGAAGAGAAACTCACTTGTGTCTTGTGCAAGGAGGAAGGGAGAAGGAATGAATGAAGAGACAGGGGGAAGAAAAGCGAGGAGAAGAAAGATTGGGGTGTGTGGCGTAAACGAGCTGAGAGAGACAGGCAGAGATAGATTGGATTGCACAACAGAGGGGCAAGTTTAGAGCTGTGTGGTTGTGCGAGAGTGAGAAATAGAAGGGGAGAGAGAGAGGGGGAGAGAGAGAGAGAAAGAGAGAGAGAGAGAGGCACTTCTTATAAAAGCCTCTCGCTCCCTGGCTGGGAGAAAGTGTGAGGGTAAAGGGGGGGGGGCTGCTGTTACTACATCTGTTCCCACCCATCACTCTCACTGAAACACACACATACACAAACACACAGGTTCTTGCACATCCTTGCAAGAAAAAACCCTCCAGTGCAGTAGAGCAGGGGTGATACTGCTGAGGCACAGAGCAGGACGGCAGTGTGTGTGTATGTGTATGTATGGTTGTAGTGTTTGTGCTCAGCACATGAGGATGGAAAAGTCCTCTCACAGTGCCAAACACTCTGGAAAAGAATGCCCTCTCTCTCTCTCCTCATACCTTACTCTCTCCTTCATTTGTGCTCTCTCCATACGAGAGAAATATAAAAGGGGAATTCCAGTCATTTTTTAAAATGTCTGCACAATAAAATTGTAACAGTGAAAACAAAGGTCATTCAGAGTGGTTGGCTGTGAAGTGCTCCATTCTAGAGAAACTTGCAGAGTCAGAATCGTTCACAGTGGTGGTGATAGGAACCAGACGTCTGAAGAGTTTAAGGCCTCTAAAAGTTCCCTCACAGAAAGTTATTACATGAACCAGTTATATATACAGTGTCTGATGACTGGGATAGTGTTTTACAATGATTTTATGATTTTGATAAAAGCTTTTGGTCTAAAATTTTTAAAATCCATTCATGGTGGACAGTAATAAGACAAAGGGCATTATTAAGTAAAACAGTACTTTTCAGATTTACCAATATTATCTAGCAACATTAGAAGACACATAGATTCACTGGTCATTCTGGATAGTAAATAAAACGGCTACATTTGCATTGTAGAGGCAGCGACCCCTGGTTCCCATCACCACCACTGTGAAGAAATGTGAGTCAGCAAGTTTCTCTTCTGTGCACCATTTCACATCAAACCACTCTGAATGAATGTTTTGAATTATGTAGATGTTTTGTAGAATCTGTGGGATACCCCTTTAATACTGCTGTAGTTTTTACCAGACGAGTTCAGATTCTCCTGAGAAAAAGAGCCCAGTGTTTTAGCTGAGATCTCAATAAGGTCACATACTGGGCTCAGATTTTCCAAAATAATAATGCTCATGTTCATCTGCAACTGAATCCAAGACTGGAACTCAGCATTTTGTTATTTTTTCAGTTTTGCTGCTGTGAGTTGTGAGTAACTATTTTTGTCTAACACCATTTCTCCAAAGGAATTTCAGGAGAATCACCATTAAGTCTCCCGACCAATCAAAGAGCAACATTTGAGCAATCAAAATTTCTCTTCAGTGCACCATTTCACCATTTCACATCACATTTATCTGGACGATAGTTGTGTTTTTGCTTATGAACACAACATTTAACATTAGAATAACTCCAAACAAAGGTTAATGCAGAAAAAGCAACATTAATATCTTGTTTTCAAAAAAGTTCACCGGAATCACTGATTAGCCAAACCTGGTACTGGAGGATAACCACAGTCTTCCATGAGGAGAGGTTTGGAAATGGTTAAACAATGACACAATGACATTTATAAAATCAGTGCTTACTGCATTTATGATACTTGTATTTATTCTAACACTAACATTTTTCTGACCAAATAAATGTCCAGATAAATAACTTTTTGAACATAATTAGGCAAAGGTTTACCTAAAACTTTTGCCCAATGCTGTACGTACGTATCATAGGATTTAGCTTTTTTTCTGAGATTTGTGAACCAATTAAAACAATACAATTCACCAGCAAAACAAAGTTAAAAATGCTGAAAAAGTTGTGCTTTACAGGCTCTGCACCACTACTCCAAATCTAGAGATGGCATATCAGTGTTGATGGGTATCAGTATCGCTATCAGGCCCATATCATTCTACTAAATCTGATATCAGAGAAAAATAGATCATCGCCCAAATTTTTTTACAAATCTTTCCCGAAACTGAACAAACGCTGGATCGGTACCAACCAACACAACATTTCAATATCAGCATTGGTACTAAGAAAGAAAAAGTAGCATCATGCCATCTGAATCTGAATGTTTTCGTGAAGCATGCAACAGATCAGTGTTCTGTGATCTGCTCTGGAAAGTGTTTAACGACACAACTTTGTATGATACCAATAATACAAAGTTGCATCGTTATACACTTTCCAGAGCAGAGAATAACGTAACGTCATGTCACCCACCTCTTCAACCAATCTCCATCCAGCACACTCAAAATCAGAGTAAAATCAGCAGAACTACACTTCCTCCTGACCACAAAATGATTTAAGCTTTCACCAGGACATTTTTCTCATTAATGGTCACTGGTGGTCAGAATTTTCATGTATAAGTGCCTGAAAGTACTGAGATTTTAAGACCCCATATTCTACATTTTTTATGTATTTTATTTTTTTCCCTGAGGTTAACATAACTAAAGATATTTGTGTGGTTTTATGAACCAAAAACATTCATAATTCATTTTTAAATGACCATTTTCAACCTCTTATCCTATTAGAACTAAACAGGCTGGTTTTGTTACTTTACCTTTAAGACAAATGTAAATGAGCTCTGCTCTGATTGGTCGTCCTGTATTACATGACATTAAAAAAGCAGTCCAGTGTGTGAACAGGCAGCGCTAAACTGCTGTAGGCTGAATAGGTGATTTACGTAAATGTGTTGGTTTTTGTGACGTCACAAGAACAACTAATTCAAAACGGGCTGGTTACTTTTTTCAGAATTAGACTGTATGAAATGGGAGGTGAACAGCGTGATTTAAAACCTGCAGTACTTACATGCTGCATCAAACTCCTCTTTCAAAAAAAGTGAGGAAAATTTAATTGTTCATTATATGGGCCTTTTAAAGGCGGGGGGGGGGTATGGGGTTGTTGGGGCTGGCTGATACAGACATGTGAGTGTGTGTTGGAGGTGGGGGTGATGGAGGTGTGAGACCCCTGCAGTGTGTGGTGTGTGTGACAGAGGGCTCATTCAGAGCCTTAGAAGTTTCCCGCAGTCCTAAAACGCCACACACACCTTACAGATTGCAGATGAGTTAAAGGTCATCTGATCAGCCTACATCACACACACTCAAACCACAGCGCCACAGTAGAGACAGCTGAGAGAAATGTGCTCTGGAAGTGCAGCTCTAATGTAAATGGAAAGATGTACCGATAAAGCTTCTGCTCCAACCCTGATCTGCGTCCGGTAACTGCTGACACAGAGTCGGATCTAAACTTTTGCAGGACAGTGCAAACTTCACAAACATTAACCATAATAAAAATAATCCAACTTAGGTAAGATATGCTAGACTTCAAACTACTGTAAATGCTCCGGTTAAATCGCTTCATTTGTAGTAGCCTATGTGCATAGTAGGACATTCTGGGCTTTTTCGGTTACCTCTTTGGTAGTTTAGTAGAGATAATTAATAAGGATGCACCTATTATAAAGATCGGATTCTGATTTCATTACAGCAATTTTTATTTGCCTTCATACTGAGTGGAGGAAATTTAACTGGCATTTTAAGTTCATAAACAAAATCAGCTGCCTATTTAAATAACATGAATCAAATTAAGTGCCACACTGGAAGGCTATTTAGCCCGACTCATGCGTAATTACAAGTGTAGCAGCAGCATTCAAATACAGTGCAAGTTCACTTACTTGCCTTAGAAAACTGCAGAGATCAAGCAAAATAATAATAAAAAATAAACTGCCTCACTGCTGACTGAATGTTTGAAGAAAAAAAAAAATCTGCTGATATCCAATTATTAGTAGACTACTAATCTAGTACTAATGGTGTCTTGAATGGGCTACTTTGTTTTTTCTAACCTGCACAGAGTAGCTAAACCTTTTTCTTGGTTATGAATGTGTTGATAATCTTGCCACAAAGTGTGTGAAAAATAGCCAATTTACATGTTCATATGTTTTTTTTAACATATTTTAAAACATCTGAAAACTTCTTGTAACTTCTGAAAGTGTTCCTCACTGCTACATGTGTTGTGAATAATAATGTATGGCACCTCTAAGACAGTGGTGTGAACAGAGCGCCTTGAAGTAAAATTGCTTTAAAAACGTGTCAGATCTGTAGTCAGTGCTAATGTATTAAAACATGTGGCCTCAGTATCGATCAGGACAGTCAATATCGGCTCACCTCTACTACTATGTGTTTGTGCTTCTCAGATTTTAACCAACAAGCAGCTCCACAGCCATCATAATGGTCTCATATGTGAGCTGTCAGTTCTCTGGCCAAACACGTGACTGTCACAATTACAGCAGCACCTGGTTATTTATTAGACCAGCCAGCATTCATTCCTGATCTAAATTTACCTATAAACAGAGTCAGAGGGCCAAAGTCTCAGCTCAGCATCAGCTTCACCACAGCTTTCACTGCAGCACTGCACCATGCAGAGTTTCTTTACCCCGTTCTCAGCTGTGAGGTGTAAGCAGATGCACTGTGATCAGTCAGTTTTATGATGTTAGAAATGACTAAAATCCATTATTATAATATTCAAAGAAGATTTTCGTCCAATTTCTACTATTTTTAACCGTTGAATGTTAAAATAATTCTGTACTATACCAAAATAATCAAAATGGTCAAATTTAAGATTTCACAAGTGCAACCTAAATCATTGTGAGATCAGGTTCACTCCTTTGTTCTCGACTGAAGAATGTAACAGCTTCAGGAGGAAAAGTGAGGTCAGGAAGATTGTTTTAAACTGTGCTGACTGACTGACTAAATGTTCTCAAGCTGGAGGTGCAGTGAGCTCCTCAAACATGGCTGACAGACAGTGGCTCAGAGCCAAACTGCCAAAAGTGACACATGCACTTCAAAGCTAATAGGAGTGGGGACTGTGGGGAAGCTGGGGGCCGACGTATGGTTTTACCTGCTGAGAGGAGAGCACCCACATTCTGGTGGTGTAAGGAACTGAGGAATACGAGAGGAGGAGCAGAGAAGAAAAAAATCATCTTTAGGGGAAAAAGGGGGTCAATGGAAGTACAGATTGGTAGAGAGAGAGAGAGAGAGAGAGAGAGAGAGAGAGAGAGAGAGAGAGCGAGAGAGAGAGAGAGAGAGATGTCTAGGGGTGAGGGGCTTGAAAAGCCGCAGATCCGGTGACCATATGTTGGCTATTTATTACAGCCTCCTGTGTGTCTGCCCTGACACCACACTACACAAGAAGACCCATGGAAAAAGAGAGAGGGGGAGTGAAGGGGGGGGGTTAGAAGAAGAAGAAGAAGAAGAAGAAGAAGAAGAAGAAGAAGAAGAAGAAGAAGAAGAAAAGAAAAAGAAAAGAAAGAGACTGCTAGAGGGAGAAGGAGGAGGGGGAGAAGAAGAAAAGGGAGGAGGAGAGCCAGATGAAGTGAGAGAGAGAAAGAGAGGGAGACAAGAGGAAAGGGAAAAGGGAGAGGGAGAGAGAGAGAGAGAGAGAGAGAGAGAGAGAGAGAGAGAGAGAGAGAGAGAGAGACCCACTTGAACACACCCACATGCAGGGCTGTGTGTCAGTAAGTCGTGATCATTAGTGAACAGAGAGTGGAGGAGTGAGCGAGTGAGTGTGTGTGGAGAGGAAGGAAGCAGCCCCCCCTCCCTTGCTCGCTCGCCCGCAGGAATACAGACAGAGCAGCCCAGCGCGGCTCTAATCCACACAGCACCAAAACACTTCACTTTCACCACAAACACTCAGTCAACACTAACACCAACCAAACACAACAGGGAATAAAAGTGCACACGTTTAAGCTCCTCTGACAAACCCAGAACCGTTCAGTCCTTCGAGTCCTCCTTGTCTGCCTTCTCTTTTCCCCTGCCTCTCTCTCCTCCCCTCCTGAGTCACTCTGAGCTACTGAGGCTCATCCTCTGCTCACTCAGGCCTGCATCCTGCCCCGACATGCCACACGTCCTCCCTCCCTCTCCCCCTCCTTCTCCCTCTCTCCCTCTCTCACGCACAGTAGGGCTGTGCCGATACTTCGGTACACTGCTGAACTGCGATTCCACCGTACATTGATACTTTGAACCCCTGCTTCATTATTTACTCATACTTTTGTTCGGTGTGGATGAAGTACCTACTTAACACCTATAGATGGCAGTAGCTATAAAAGGCCAGTAAAGCTCACAAGGCTTGCAGCATTCAAGTGGGATGTATGGACAATTTAATAAGAAACCAGAGTAGCATGGATTGTTTTATCAGAATGAAATACTTCAGAATTGTTTTAAGCCTGAAACATCATATAGAATTATGATAGATATCGTCATCATGGGTCTCTTAATGTAAGTCAGTGGGCAATACTCGGTCCTAAGTGTTAAATACACCAAAAATCTACTTAAACTTATAGCAAAGCTTTGTTAAAGCCTCGGAAAAGCTTACCACAAAGCCTTGACTAATGTAGAGAACGATTGTGATGCTTTTTGAGAAACATTTTCAGCATTAAAGGGTAGCAGGGGTAGCCAATATGAAGATGTTTCATCATTATCATGGAAAAATCATGTCACAATATGCTTTTCAGAGTATATTGTGAAGACAATCGGTACTTAAAGAACACTGACCAACTGGATGTTTCATTAGAAAGAGAGTATAATTAGTCCAGTTTAACTGCAGTGTATCAAACAGTGAATGAAAATCATTGTACTCAGTTTAAATACGCCACAACTGGTGCTTTTTTGTTTCAACTTCTGAAGAATTATTATTTTTTACACATTGTGATTCATATCATGCATTTTAAAACGTTTAAAGTGACCATAGTGTACCTTTAATGGTCCCATATCATGTAAAAACATGTTCTCTTGCCTTTGTTTGGTATGAAAGAGTTTGATGTAGTATGTAAACATTGTGAAAGTTTGAAAACATACCGAACACTCCTCAGTCCATACAGTCCATATATGGAAACTAAGCCACCAAAACAGGTTGTTTTGAATTCACTGTTTTGCTGTGAGGTGATGAAAAACCAAATCGTTTACATGTAACTTCCTTTTCCGTCTACAGGGGTTTAGCTCCGCCCACTCACAGTCATGTTTTAAGGAGTGTTTCAGCCCAAACTGCTTCTGGAGTGAGGCACAATATACAACAGCCAATCAGAGCAGAGGTCATTTACACATCAATCTTAAAGGCACAGTAACACAAACAGCCTGTTTCATCTTAAAAGATAGAGGTTGTATAAAGATGGCCTTATAAAAATGAATGTCTGTTTCTGGTACATAAAACCACAAGTGGGCCTCTGTGGACATGAAAGAAAGATCTAGGCTATTGGTCTTTAAAACTCATTTAATGTACACAACTGGACCTCACGGGTCTTTGATGGTACATTTACGTTGCACAAAAATGTTATAGAAGCCAGTGTCTAATAAGCACTGTACAGGTGTTACACATAAACCAAAAGCTTTCCCTGTTCACTTTAATGAGATAATGATTATACGAATAAAAACAAAACTATTACCTGATTTACACCAGACTGAATTTCAAATGTAGTTTTAGTAAGAGTGACATTTTTAACACTATGTGAATCTTCTGCTATAGTTTCAACTACTACAAGCTACTGGAAAACACAGTTACTCCCACTCAGTCACCGTCAGCCAGAGATCACATCTCAGCTTCATTATCGACTGAGATTTGTGAGTCTTTCTTTTAAACGTCACAGTCACCCCCCTTTAGTGTCTCATTACTTCCTCTCGTCATCGACCCCCCCCCTCGCTCTCTCTCCCTCTCTCTCCTGCTCTCTCTCGCTCTCTCTCTCGCTCTCTCTCTCGCTCTCTCTCTCGCTCTGGGCAAAGATCAAGGTATCAATGCAGCGCCATGTTTACAGAGGCAGAGGGCAGCGGGGTTGATCTGAGGCCAAAGTGGGACAAAGTTGTAGAAAAGAAGAACATTATCCTCTTTTTCCCCCACTCTAGCACTCTCTCTCTCTCTTTCATTGATGGTTCATTCACACAAGCTCTTCCTTATCGCCTCATTGTGTAACCCTCCCTAGGCAGCATGCTGTATATTATACAACCTTTTCCTCATTCAGCCAGCTCAAAGGGGAATAAGCCTCTGTGATGGCTTACTGAGCTAGATTTGTGCTCTAGGTTTAGCACAATGAGGCATTGTAAAAAATCTAGTCACAATCATTAATGAAATATGAAGAAAAGGGTCAGCATATAGCAGCACACACTGTGTGGCTACCCTAGCATGCATACTAAGCAGGCCTACACTGTAGCATCAGCCTACAAAAACGGGCAAATTGCTCTGTTAATTTTAGCCACAGTGGTCGGGTCAGACATACTAGCGGTGAGCTGTGTTTATTCAGAGAGTTTAATAACACTAAATTTAAAAAAATGCACAGGTCCAGCAGCAAAAAATAACAAAAACAAACACTTTAAATAGGTCAAGCTGACACTCCTCTGGTGAGATGCTAATGGCTATTTTCGCATATTTTCTTATTTTACTTTTGGTTTCTTTTATTATGAGTTCATTTTATCATTTGTTTATAAAGTACAAAAGTCAGAGGCCCTTGATTCACTTAATATCCAGTCAAAACAACATTTAAGTACAAGTTATTCATGTTCAGGAGATATTTATGAGGAAATTAGACAGAAGATAATCCACTTGTATAAGGAAAGGGGAAGAAAAATGGTACCGCTGCTGTTCTCAGAACAACGGCCTGACCCTCCCAGAGTCCAGACCTTAGCATCACTCAGCATGTTTGGGCATTACTCGGATGACTTTTGAATAAAAGAAGGGTTGCACAGTACTGTATACTGAACTGAAGAAGTGCTCTACAAATAAAGTTGATTATTCATCTACTATACAGCCTCACTGTTAGTTTAGATGCTACTATGTTAAATACACTCCTCCATCTTAAAGTAACATTTACACGCACACAGTGAAACAGTATAAACTACGACTGTGAGAAAATGCTCTTATTAAATACTTCCTGTCTAGATTTGGCCCATACCGTCCACAGAGCAGAACAGAAACAAGTTTGTCTAAGCATAAGTGGGTATCTAAGTGCACGTACACATGCGCACACACACAAGTTTGTCTGAAGCTGTTGAGATAGCATCGGTGTGCTCTCTGCTCCAGTCTGTGCTGTTGCGTTCTGTTTCTGCTGAGGAAGGCGGAGGGTGTGTCTGTCTGCTCCAACCACAGGGCAGAAAAACTCAGCAGCCATTCGGGACGCCATCTCCGCCAAAAGCGGAGGATTCCACCTCCCTGCTACACTACTGTGACAAACTGCAGGCCTACAGCCAGAACTTCACCGTTTGTCATTATGGAAACTATACTAATCTGAGCCAGCACCAACTCTCTTCTGTTTTATATGGTGCCGGTTAGGCTGCCAGCTTTGTATGAGGAATAGTTTCTTCCACACTAAAGGTCAAGTTAAACTTCTCTTTTTTCTCCTCCTCATCCCAAATAGCTGATCTAGCCAAATGTGATGAGTTTGATGACTGATAGGCTGTTCACAAGATTGTTTTTACTTCTTTATAAAAGTGCAATTTTCAAGCTGCAAGAGCTGCAATTTCAATTATGCAAGTTTTAAATGGGGAAATGTCACTTTATAACAGAGCTGTGGAGCAGCTAGAACAGTCAGAAGCAATCAAACACCATGTGCTATGTACACGACATCACAACCACAACATGGTCCAGCGCACTATGTTAAGCACTCAAGTCTTAAGCCAGAAAAGGTGGATATGCTAAACTTCGTGGGCAAAAAGAAAACCTGGACCACAATTTATAGAAATAACCTATACATTGAAATCACACAACACTTGACAAAATATCACAATTTTGTCCCAAAACTGTCCAGCCTTAGTATTCACTATGGGTGGGCAATATAGTGATGTGGATTTACCTGTAAAGAACACTGATGCACTGCATGCTTCATTACGAGAAAGCAAAACTTTTACCAATTTAACTGGATTTAGCGGAGTGCAGTGTGTGATACACTGAATGAAGTTCACTGTATTCATAGTTCTTTGTATCTTTTAAATGAGGCACTACTTTTTTGTCTCTTATCAAACTCATCAAACCTCAATATAACTAAATGTGTCATGCGCATCACGTGTCAAGAAAATGTCTTTTAAGTATCGTGATACACTTTTGTCATATTGCCAACTCCTAGGTTTCGCTGTTTTAAGTCTGTTTTAATGAAAAAAGCAGCGTGCTTTCTCACACGAGAGCAATACGTTCGTCAGGGTGTGTTTTGATGAGACAGTATAAGTCTGTTGAGACAGTGTTTAGGATCTCTGGGCTATCTCTCAGCATCTCTGCCTCGCAGCCGCTCAAACAGGTTCTCACTGGCTGACAGCATGCCTTAGCCTAGACGCCTCGGGGGCCATGACTAGATTAACTCTACAGAAAAGCATCAAAACTAGATCACTCTCAACTGCATAACAGCACCACAACCAGATTAGCTTTACTTACACAATAAAATATTAAATCTAGATTAACTTCATCTGAAATGACCTGGAGTATCTTAACTGGACCCCTGAAGTTCAAATAACGTGGCTAAGCTTCTTCTGAACAACAGCAAGCAAAACATTTCACAAAGAGAAATCTAAGAAAGACTAAACTGAGAGGGAGTAAGTGTCCCTTTCTGACTGTAACGGCACAAACCTGACGTGCAATTATCATCAGAGATCTGGAAGCGGACCTTGGGTTACACCCCCATAGGCGTGTGCTGGGATAGATCGGTCCTGTTCGGTGACTTGGCAGGGATGCGGTGCGTGTCTGAACAGGGGGGAAGCTGCTCTGAGTTACTAATGAAGAGCTGCTTGATTAGCAAGTGATGACTCACCAAGTGCTTTTACATCACAGCATCAAAAGACCAGGAACAGGCAGTACTGAGAAGGCTCCCAACTGTTCCCAACTACACCTGAATTAAACAGTTAATGACGTAATGCAGGTATAGACATACTTTCATTACTTCAAACTTCATTTTTTTTTGCTTCTTAAGCGGCAGGTTAACACATCCTGACAAGTAGGTAAACACGAATCAGCGGTCTGAGAACACAAAAGATGTGGAGATGATGGATAAACATTTTGTAACTGATGAAAATAAGACCATATAGAGTTCAATGGTAATCTTTGCAATGAGTGTTGTACAGCTCGCTTGTACTCCATGTTGTATGAGTGACTAGGGAGAGGGCACCCTGATATTCACTGGTCAGCTGTGGATTTTTCTAATGGTGCACCGCATAGGATAGGAGAGTGCTTTTCAGTCATGGTCTACATCGCTGTTTAGACAACAATGAACAGGAATGCGCCTGAGAGAGTTTGAAAAGGCATCGTCTTAACACCTTCTTACACCCTACACCAGGGAAGCTCAGTCCTGGTCCTGGAAACCTACCACCACTCCTGAAGGCCTTCATTACCTGGTTCAGGTGGATCTCCAGGACCTGGATTGGGAACCCCCTGTCTTACACCTTTTACATCATATCAAAATCCATGAAAACCAAGCAAGGGTGGAAAATACAGTACTGACATATGTTCTCAATTGTTTAGCTACATGTGAATCAACCAATCAATATTAACAGAATATAGAAGTCATACAAACAAACTTCACTATTCATTTTCACTTGACTTTCCATTCCATTGTGCAAACCAAAAGAAACACATGCTCAGGCGGAGGATTGAGCAGGAATGGGGCAGACCGCATGCTCTGTGTGCTGAACGCAAGAAACAGCGAAAGAGGGCAGCAAGTCGAGGCACAGGGGCATGAAATGGATGACGTAAGAGTCGCGTCACTGAGATAATAACAAACCATGACGAAAATAAAGAGGAACAAAGCTGGCAGAACGACAAAGGATGGAATGTCAAAAAAAAACAGCAAAGAGTCAAACGCCAGGGGGAAAGTTTCAGATGAAACTTTGCATGCTTGCCCAAAAAGCAAGTTTTTTAAAAAAAATACATATATAATAAATAAAAAAAGAGTGGCACAAATGGTACAGGCTGTCCATGCTGCGTGTGGAAAGTGAGGATGCATTGAGGTTGAGTAGGCACAGCCCGGGCAGGAGGTATATTTACCCGTCCTCCAACGAGGCTGTGTTAATCTGGAGCTGGGACAGGGACGGCTACACCTTGAGTGTCAGCACCCACGGCTCACACTGCAGGAAGACCACAGACAAGGTTTAATAACACACGTACACAACAGACACAAGGATATCCTGATGACACATCACTTTCCAAGAGGCTTGTAAGTAAGAGCGCTCAAGAAATGCAGATTTTCTTTTGTCCTCATAAAGTAATCCAGCAAAACACGGCTATAAAACTTGACCAGGAAAGAAGATGAGTGATCAGGAAGCAAACCCATTCTGTTCTACTGAAGCTCGAGCCATTTCTGGAACATTAATGTGCAATTTACATTTAAAGCACATTTAAAGCAATAGTTCAAACAATTTCCCTTTACTCCAAATGCAGTCAGGCAGACATGTTTGGCCCCTAAAATGTCTTTCTTTTGTTTTGCACTGGAGCTGCGAGTCTAAAGTAGCTAACAAGAAATGAAAGCTTACACACAGCACTTTTCTAAGTGAAAATAAGTTAACACATCCTCTACAGAGAGCACACTTCTGCACATTTTAATTCACAGCAACTGTTCATTCGCTGATATTTAACATATGGGGGGAACATGTGGCCTGTGCAAAAGTGGCACATAATTAAATAAATAAAAATTGTGTACTATAATTTTCAGAAAAATATAAATTAAGTGCTTTCTCTGCAGAGCAGTGCTCGCTAAACCTCCTCCTGGAGATCTACTTTCCCACATAGCTTAGTTTCAACTTGCATTTAACATGGTGCCCCTCTCTTACCTAATAGTAACACATCTGATCAAACCAATCAAGAACTTCGAAGAAGTTAATTAGCAATTAGCAAATGGTGGCTGGAGCTAGACTCTGCAGGGAGGTAGATCTCCAAGACCAGGGCCGGTGATCACTGCTGTAGAGGATGTGTTCACTTATTTTCACTTAGAAAATGAACAAAACATGTAATTTGACCAGGGGTGTTCAGACTTTTGCTTAAGATTGCATGTGTTTGCAGGAGAGAGAGGGAGAGAGAGAGAGAGAGAGAGAGAGAGAGAGAGAGAGAGAGAGAGAGAGAGAGAGAGACAGACAGGCAGCGAGAGAAATAGAGATGGGTGCAGACGAGGGGGAGGAGAGATTTACGTAGCCACTAACAGCTTATCGTCTTTGTGAAGGAGCTTTTGAAAAGACGGGGTAGACGGGGAGAGAGAGGGTGATGGAGAGTGCATGTGCATGTGTGAGTGACCAAGTGAGCGAGTGATGGAAAGAGAAAGAAAGAAAGAATGACGTCCAGAAATGAGAAAATCAGCCCGGACGACCAAAACAGAGAAGAACAGACAATGGTGTAAACCAGGGAGTGATTTGGGAGGGCAGGAAAAGAAGGGATGTGCAAAAGAGCAAAGGATGGAGGGGGGGGTATGAGAGAGAGGGAGAGAGAGAGAGAGGGAGAGGGAGAGGGAGAGGGAGAGAGAGAGAACAGTGATTATCAGATTAGTGGCTGGTAAGACTGCCTAATTGAGACACACAGAGGTAGTTATAATGGCTGGGTGGAGGAGACATTTAGGTTGCAAAGGTCTTTAGCCATGCCAGTGTGTGTGTGTGTGTGTGTGTGTGTGTGTGTGTGTGTGTGTGTGTGTGTGTGTGTGTGAGAAACACACCCTGTCTGCGTGTGAGGGGGTGTGAGTCACAGAGGATGGAGGAGTTTGCAGAGGAGTCTCAGCATCAACATACTAAACTCAAACCAGTGAGAAATTCAGACCCTGTAAGTTACATTAATAATTAAGTAAATTACCAATCATTTTTATGACTAAGTAATTAAAACTTAAATAAATAAAAAATGGACCAAATGAAATCGACAGTCGTGGGACAAACCAAAGAAAAAAAACCTGATTAAATCTGCCCCCAGACCTGCATGTCAATAAAATCATTTAATCAACTTCGGCGTGAAGAACCAGAGCTTTCTGTGTACTACAGTGTTTATCACCGTATGAAATGTGCACAAGGCTTCCTTTCATTTTTTTAGGCAAGTATACAAGCTCATTCAGAGCGCAATTCTGATCGGTAAACTTTTTTTTTGTTTAGTTTTGTTTTTTTTATTTAATCAGAGTAAAAACAAAACAGAACTCACACGTAACATATTCCTATTCATGTGCTTTCTTGTCCAAAAACTAAATACAAATCTATGCAAAATCTATGAATTTTAGCTTTCATAGATCACATTCTTTACGTATAAAAACAAAAACACCAACGGCTTTCAGAAATAGTATTATTAAAGGAAAAGAGTAGATAAAACGGCAGACATAGACACTTTTTTGCATCAGCCTTAAAGACTTAACTGAACAATAATAAACCACTCACAGTCTTTCAAACTTTCCAAAATACTTCACTGGCAATCAGGAAGCCTTTAAAAACACACGTTTAAACGAATAGTATATATTGTTATAACATGTCATTCAGACAGCAATAAATATCTCCTAAAGAGTTTACAGGACAAAGAAAAAAAACATTAACTTACAATGGAAGTTAAACGTAAAATTATTTTTGCCAAGTAATTTTGGACCATTTCTGCTGGTCAATGCATTAGACAGTTCTCACACAATGAAAGTGACAGCAGCAGGTGTTTGCAAATTATTAAAAAAATATACAAACACACACACACACACACACACACACACACACACACACACACACACACACACACTGTCTGAACAAAACTTCTTACCTCTTATTTTTTGTACAGAATTTGAAAATACTAGGTGCTGTTTACACCATGTGAAAAATTAACTGGACTATTAGAAATGGACTTAAAATTAAACACTGTCACTTTAACTTACACTGAAATTTAAGTACATTTTTTGCTTTTTTACTAAGGAGGAAGTTCCTTTTTTGGACATAGGAGGTTCCAACAACAACATGTTTCTTGCTGTAAACATGATCAGTTGGAGACTTTAAAACATGCATTATGATAAAAATTGGCAATTAATTATTGCTGATTTATTGATTTGTTACATTTTAATCTATTACTGTTTTAGGCTGAGTCAAAGTCTCAGCCCTAGAGTGGATTTTAAGATGCACTGGCTATAAAAGCAGATCAGATAATGCCAAGTGCAGAAAACTGTCTGGGGCAAGTGTCCCACTCCAGAGCACCTCTCTACCACACACGACCAACCCATTCAGCCTGAAATTTACAAAAGGCACTCAGACACAGCCGCTCTGCACACTGCAGCGCCTTCGAGCTTCTACTCTGACACTGAGCAGAGCAGCGAGTCGCACTCAGGAAGAAGCTGCCGTCTAGAGACTTGATAAGAGAGAAGCGCTGGGTTTATTTTTATGACACACTGCAGTGCCTTCACAGTCAGATGGATAAATGTGAGCAGGACAGAGGTTTGAGGAACTCCGTAATGCTCATGAGTATAGGAAGTCACGAGCGATGCTGAGTTAGGTCACACAGCTCTCATACAGGCCAATGGCCCAACTTTACTGCAGGGATGTGCGCTTGTTTCTTAAAGTGACAGTTCAGCAAACCAATTTTCGCAATGTAATCGATCACCAGACATATTTTTTTTCTGCACCAGAACTGCAAAGCTAACAAGGCTAACACTCCACCATTTAACAGATTGGTTGGCACAGATAAGTGCAATTTCTCTAAACTCTTTCAAAGCCTGCAGCACCAGCCCTCTAACAAAACTGCAATCCTGAGAATTTAAAACTTGACACACACAATCTAGTCATTTGAGTGTGTCCGAGTGCATATCATAAGCCCCACCCCCAGCTCTCCACTTTTCACTGATTGGATGCATCCAGATACCTAATTTTCATCACTCACCGTGACAGAAAAAACTGAGGGCCTCGTTGTGAAAACAGTCTGTCACAGTGTCAGAAACCACATAATCACAGTCTGTTCGAGATTATGAAACAAAGATATAACGATTTTAATACAGTGCTGAAATAATGGAAAAATAAAGGTTCAGAACCGTGTTAATTTTTTTTAAAACTCTCCATATCTTTGTTTCATAATCTCGAACAGACTGTGATTGCGTGGTTCGACACTGTGACAGACTGTTATCTACAAATAAAACGTATAGATGACACGTTTGCTTTTCCTTGCAATCTAAAATCTAATGGTGGGCGATATGGCAAAAATACCACGATACCTGAAGATACTTTCATGATACTTGATATGCATCAAAATAATTAGTTTCTCTGAGGTCACATAAGTGACAAGAACCAGTGGCACCGCATACTAGAAAAAACTATCAGTATGATTTTTATTCATTATTCCACACATGCATGGCACTAAATCCGATTTAACCGGACTAATTATGCTCTCTTAGTAATGAAACCCGCAGGTGCTCAGTGCTCTTTAAGTACTTAGGATAACAACATATTGATATGCTCAGAAAAGCATATCGCTGTTGTCGGAAGAAAACCTCATATCTCCATTTTTGTCATTTTTCAGTTTCTGACAATTTGAAAATACCTGTTACCCTTTACATTGTGTGTAAATTTCATGATGAATCGACTAAAAGAAATGACCTAAAATGGCTTGGAAAAAAGTCTGGTTCCATTGATTTACAGTATTTTACAAGTAATAGGTTTTTTCCTTCTCCTATAAAGTTATCGTTTTGGAGATAAGAGGTTTTGTTCCGATATTGTGACGTAACATGACAGAATTTATCACAGTCACGATAAAAACTGTCATACTGCCCACCCCTACTGCTATCTGTGAGTGTTTTTTCCTCCTTCACCACAAGTGAGCCATCGTTTGTTCACACTGCCCTCTTTGCAATTCCATCAGCGCTCCCTTTAAGGAGTTATGAAGTAGCTCTATTCTGGTAAATCAGGTAGATTTCATGTGGAGAAATCGATTTCTCATCCCTCGCCTTAGTCATTATTAGTGCTTTTGTATTAGGTGGACCAACTGACTATGTACATAAGTATCAGAGAGAGAGAGAGAGAGAGAGAGAGAGAGAGAGAGAGAGAGAGAGAGAGAGAGAGCGAGAGAGAGAGAGAGAGAGAGAGAGAGAGAGAGCGAGAGAGAGAGAGAGAGAGAGAGAGAGAGAGAGAGAGAGAGCGCGAGAGAGAGAGAGAGAGAGAGAGAGAAAGAATGCTGCTGTGCTGATTCTGTGCAGGATGACAGGCACAGGCAAGTGCGGGAACCGAAGGCTCTGAGAGCAGTTGGCTCGGTATGATATGACCGTTTGTGCCTGCTTCTCTCATATCTGCCCATAATATCAGCCTCTATCCCTGAGAGGTAACAACAACATCCACGCAAAGCGAGTGAAAGACAGAAAAAGAGAAAGAGAGAGAGAGAGAGAGAGAGAGAGAGAGAGAGAGAGAGAGAGAGAGGAGAGAGAGGGAGAGAGAGGGAGAAAGAAAGAGAGAGAGAGTGAGATTGAGAGGGAGACGGAGAGCCGTATCAGATGAATAAAGTTGATGTAGGAGCGGAGAGTTAGTGCGTTAATGATGAATGAGTGTGCGCGAGAACAACAGGTTGAGAAGAAAATCTGGATGAACAAGAAAGGCCAGTTTTCTCCTGCATGGCAGCGAGGGTCGCTCAGAGGCGAGAACCAAAAAAAAAAAAACAAATAAATAAATAACTCCCTCCTGGTCTGCCTGCCTGCCTGTCTGCCTTGGTCACTTTGTACCAGCTCCACAGCACAGCAAGGACAACGTGAAGAGGAAGGAGGAGGAAAAGGGGGCACATACTGCACCTCCCTGAGCGCTCACATCCTTATCAATACAGACCGTACACCCTGCAAGCCACACACTAACTCTCTCGCTCACACCCACACATTCTGTAACTCAAACAGGAGGACAGTAACGAGTACAACCACTCTCATTACAGTATTATAAAAGAGTCATATTACACAAAACAAAAAGAAACCAGTGTAGTATGAAACACTGTTAAAGCTTCAAAATGTGCCGCTCACTTCTCAGTCCATACAATTAATATATGGAAATTAAGCTGCAAAAACAGCCCATTTTGAATTCACTGTTCCTGTGATGTCAAGAAAAAAGAAAGAGTTTACATGTATTCTTCTATTCAGCCCTACAGCAGTTTAGCTGCGCCCACTCTAGTGGAAATAAGGAGCATTTCAGCCTTTTTTAGACTTTTAACTATAACAGTGCTTTCTTGAATATAATTACATAATAATTTTGCTTTAACTTGGCATTTATCTCTAATAAGATCATTTTTAGGGTTATTTTCTGTTTATTATTTGGTTTTAGAACAACATGCACAGCCTTTCTTCATTAAACTTAAATATGTAAAGCTGCTGCTTACAACTAATTCAATTTTCAAGATTTCAAGCTTTTGGAAAATGTCTTAGAAGATTAATAATATAGTGTAATTATTTGTTTATAGTATTTATTTTTTTTTTTTACTTCTTTGCTCTGTTCATCATAAAATCTCCTTTCACAACTTCCAACTCATTGAAATAAGTTGCAGATTATTAACACTCTAACAAATTTCACACATTTATCTGCAACATTTTTTCTATTCTATCAAAACAGGAATCTCAAACTTTTGAACAATACTGTATATTGTTCACAGTAGTTAATAAGCTGAAATGAAATACTGCTCGATACGTCTTGCTTTGGATGTTACACTTTAACTGTGACAGAACCACTGCAGGGCGAATGAGCGTTTAACTCAACCAAAACGCTTTTCAATAGCATTTCTTGACTGCAATGCAAAAATCAGCTGAAGCTAATTGAAGTCATCTGACTGGCCAGTGTGTGGCAACGTGTGGAAAACTCCAGCTGGGGGTTTGAGCTTTTTTTCTGCAGCTGATGTTTTTAAGCAGAGAACAGCCGCTGGACTGCAGGAGATACTTGCTGACAAGCCTTCATTATGCTCTCCTTCAGAAAGTGATTCCACAGTGCTTTCAGCTTCCAGTTCATCTTCCCACAGATATTACCACTAACTTCGGCCAAGAGACGAAAGAGACAAAAAACAGCTCTGACAAAGTGATGAATTGCAATGCAGTTGCATAACTAACTCATGTTGGCTTTCAGGTTTGACAGTAACTTGAAAGAAAATGGGAAAAGAACTAAAAACCTGAGATGGAGAGAACAGAACTGTTACCACAGCTATAACCTCCCATTAGAGGCCACGCTACGTAAAGAGGGACAGACCAGCTGAAGTGATCTTTAGGTTCCTTGGGCTTCTTCAGAATTGGAAACTACACCACTTCATGATGTTTTACTGAAAGATAAACCAGTATAGAATAAAGATACCGAGGTTTTTTTTCTTCAAATTGAAGTATGGACAGTGACTAATCAGACTTCAGCAACTTCAGAGGCGCTATGCTCAGCCAGAGGCCACTAGGAACAGGGGTCAGTTAAAGCGCTGGTTCGGTGAAAAATGAAATTGACAATTTGAGCATGACCTGGCAGAGAACACTTGCTATGGTTGCGATGATATAGACATGCAGTTCGAGTTACTTCTTAGCTACATTAGCCTCGTAGCTAACGTTCTTGCGCATACAGGCCTTGGCTGATCAGCTACATACAAGGTAAACGGAAAACTGTGTGGTTATTGTCACTGTACAGTCATTGTGGTCCCAGTTCTGCTCAATGGCCTGCAGGCCTTTGATGGGAACAGAAGAGGATATAAAATGCATCAGTGTGAATCTGAGGGTGGCGATTAAACTACAATAATATTCAGTTATGTATATGCTTAAAAGGCAAAAAACAAATCTAATTTAAAAGAGTTAGTGTACTGTTTGTGTTTTATGTACTTCACTACTGTCACATTTGAATTTTCCGTGCTTTTTTATCTCAAAAATAACTGGAAAAATATAATTTATGCTGGATTGTTTCCTAAATAATCACAATCAAATTGTTCTACGGTCAGAGAATTACCAGGGGGATGCACTGTTTTGGGAATTCTGGGTCTGTACCGATGTCTGATTGTTCTCATGTACATGTCTGCCAATGCCGATGCATAAATATTTATAAAATTGTGAAATCAGAACTAGATCTATCTGGATTGGACTTGCAGAGAAATTGCATTTATTTCTGTAGAGTTATAAATGCAGTAAAAAGAATAAAAAGCAAACATTTTAGTGCAACAGCCCAGCATCACCTATACATTCTGCTCCTCCAGAGTAAAATAAATACACCATAAAACATCGGTTTGAAATATCGACCAAATCTAAACATCTGTCTGATTCCGATACATTTTCAAGCAATTATCTGCTAATATCAATACAATCCCGATATTATTGTGCATTTCTAAAAAGTACACCTTAAGGGAACAGCCAGCTGTGAAGCAGCTCAGTAGCTGTTGGCTCTTCAGAGGTTAAGAGATGGCATAAACAGAGCTGGAAAACGAAGGTCCTTGGCAACCCACGACTCAGCTTTCACCAGTCACAGGTGCCAGTGACAGACACTTTTCCCCCCTCCTCCGTTTTCCTCCCAGGCAGTGCGTCTTTATTTGGGCCTGAATAGTACGCACACAGCCTGGGCTTGGCTGGACGCACGGTGGGGCACCAGCAGAGACGCTGACTGGTCATATGAGCCTGGTTAGTGGAAGAAGCTCAGTTTCAGCCTCCTGCCCATATCCATGTGCATATACAGAGGCGTAAAAGAAGGACAGAGGAGCAGCGGTTGCTTGCCAGAGAGAGCGAATCGCTTCAACAAAGGGCGATTTGGAAAGCACGCACGCCACATCACACTCTCACACAGAGTTACATGGTGTGAGTTACAAAGCCAGAGCATAGATGCAGACTGTGTGCTGACAGATTGGTGTGCCATTGACAGCTGCCTGGAAAAAGCATACACTGTCCACCGCACGCTACAGATGGTCCAAGTCTGTATGTGCACATGTGTATTCGCCCAAGCCTTCCCACAAGACCATCACTATCCCTCCAGTTCATTAAAACACTACATCCATTTGAGAGTGACTCCCAATTCTCTTAAGAAACAGGCCTAAATACCAGGCCAGAAAAAGGTCGCATTGATGTCAGGCTACAGGGCCTCCCAGTCAGTCGAGACACAGCAATGCTCTTGCTCTGATTAGTCAGTGAGGTGCTAATCACTGGGGAAAAATGACCTGAGCTCCTAATCCCCCCGCAACCCCCTCCCCCTTAACTCAATGATGCTGTTCTATTATTCCTTTATATCAGCATCGATGAGTTTGGTATTAGGTCAACATCAGCAGAAAACGTACGACTGGATCTCATAGGGAAAGAAAAGAATGACTCTGATCCACTGAATTACTCCGATAACTCTTCAAAGAATTTTCAAATAACAAGAACTGTAATTTTTACTATAGCCTACATTATCAACAATGCTGCCTTAACAAGTTTTAAATGGGGAAGTTTAACCTAACAATACAGAGCTTTTGAACTGGCTGTAAATGAGTTAGGTCAATCAAAAGCAACCTATGTGCTATGTACAATCTAATCACAACCAACTCAGGGTCTGGCACACTGCATTAATGCCTCAAGCCAGAAAAAGTGAGTATACTGGTCTTTATGGCCAGTCACAACACTGGTCAGAACAATTGCAAGTCAATATTTTTTCCCCAAATCGTTCAGTCATCGTTTGATAGCATACTTTTACATGTTCATCCGAAGTAAAGTACTTCAATTAAAAATGCTCAGCAACTTTTGAAAGAAAAAAATTTGGATTGGCCTCAGTCAATATTCAAGGTTTTTATACTGATATCAGAATAATGTCCCATCTCTCAGTAAACAAAATTCATGCTTAAGCATGGCTGTTACTACTGTTTTTAGCTATGCCATAAGTTTGAGGCTATTTTCAGTACGTCATATAGTGTCAGAGACTACATAAGCAAGTCAGGTTGAGGCAAGTGTGATGATTAAGCATGTAATCTGCACAATGCTAAAATGGCCATAAGCTACAATTACTCATTAGCTAGTGCAAAACTAAAGAAGCAAACTTCAGACACTGAACATGTCTTGGTCGACTGACTATACTATTTTTTTTGCCTCAATACCACTTTAAAATCAAAACTGTACATTTAAGATGATTTGTTATGCTCACACTACGTTCAGCCTTTTTTAAAACATACTGAGTGAAACTTTCGACACCTGTCTGGCAAGTCCTACCCAACTTTGCTTCATCAATGAGAAAAAAAAAAATCCCGGGAAACAGTCACATGGGAATTCGTCCCTCCCTCTTTTCCCTGCACTCTCTCCTTCCCTCCCCCGTCTGTCTCACTCGCGCACGCTCCCTCTCTCTCATTTTCTCCTTCCCTCAGCAGCGCTGCTCTGGGCGGCTGTATTTATGACGGGGAGGACGCTGCAGGCCTCGGCCGCTCTCTCTCCTCTGACAGTTGTCCATCCGCGCAACAAATGGCACATTCATTCACGGGCGGCAGCGACAGCTCCACTCCATAAATCGCAACTCCACACCGGGGGCTGAGGGCTGCCTCTCCATGCGCTGACCTCATCGCCCATCACCCACAGCACGGAGCAGGTCGAGGCCTTGGAGCCAGCAGCATCAGGAACTGGGGCAATGGAATTATCTTTGGGTCCTTTATGAACAAACATTGTTTTATCCTGGGCCTCTTAGATGGACAACATGTGATGGCGTAACATAAATGCTAGGGCAGCTCAACATATCGTTTCTAAACCATTACTGACCTAATGCAGATACTGTAGAAGTTTGCAGTATGCAAGTGAACCAATAACAATTTTGGGGGGCCGCTGATCCCGACCACTCTGAAACATTCCAGATGAGCGTTTAAATAAATCTAGGCAACATGATAAATCTAGGCCAATCGTTAAACCATGTCATCAAGAGTTTCCCATTGTGTTTTTTATATATTGCAAGTAGGGCTGCAATAATTAAAAACTATCAGAATTCAATATGATACAATATGATATGGCGGTGTGTCAATTCAATATATTTTTCGATACAGAGACTTCATGAAAGTCGGCTTATGGTAAAGTTAATGTTTCACCTTTCGGTTTATTACAGCATTCGACGTTATAAAAACATAATATTTGAAACAAAATTACGCTTTGTGTGCCGACGTAATGCTCTAGCCACAAGCTTATGTTAGCCACAAGCTAATACAATGACCACAAGCTACCATTCAAGTTAGTTATGATATATTGATAGAATATGATTTGCTGCAATGCAACTTGACACAATATGATACACTGCATTGTTACATCCCTAACTGCAAGGCATATCACAATTGCAACACATGGCAAAACATCTCAATATGTTCAGAATTAAAGAAAGAAGCATTTCAGCTAAAAGACCTGGCAGAAACTGCAGGATGCTGATCAAACGTGTACACTTTCACAACAGACTCACTGAATGGAGAAAGCAGACAATGAAATTTCCACTTAAATGCTCTTGAGATCTCACACCTGAATTAAAAAAAAAGATATAATGCAGGAAAACAGTTGCACTGATGGGCAGGGCTGGATTAAATGACTCCTTGTGGTAATAAGGGTGTGAAAGATGACTAGGTGAGTAAGTACTTACAGTCTCGGGGCGGGGGGATGTAGGGGGGGGGTGTTCCAGCATGATAATGAGAAGCCAGAACATTTGCTGACGGATTTTACACGTCGAGTGCTGGCCAGACCACGCTGAAAAACACAGTGGTAATAGACTAAGATTAGCTGTGGGTGAAGTCATGCTGAAGTTGAGCTCACTGCTGTATCTCGACATCTTTGGGAAAATAAAGGACTAAAGATGCTTAAGATAATCTCTTTTTGAAGTGAGGTTAAGGTGTGGCTGTTGGTTTCGTGAGGCAAAACCCGAAAGCCTCTCTACACCTGAGAAGACAAAGATGGAGATGGGGGTTGGGTTCTAGGGCTTTCAGGCCCGTTAAGCCAACAAGCCCCAACCTGAACAGAGCCCCAATATGCCCTGAACACACAACCTGCTCCCTGAGCTGTAAATCACAGAGAGATTCCATTGTACATGCAAAACAATGTGTTGAGAAACCAACAAAAAAAGTCAGTTCGCTACAATGAAAATAGCTATGCTGGCAAAAGGATAAGAGAATTGGTTTTGCATTAAAACCATCCATAACCGTTGTCTCATAAATAGGATTTAAACTGGTTTGCATGATCATTAACCATGCTTTTTTGCATAAACTGTAATTAATTTTTACAAAAAGCACATCGTTCATATCTGCCAATGCCAATACCAATACAAAAACCATTTATGGGATGTGGCAGTTAGGACTTCATCTACCTGGATTAGCATTACTGTTTATTTTTATTGGGTTACAAATGCAGTAAAATGAATAAAAACATATTTAAATCATAGTAACCAACACTAAATGTCTGACGATATCAACGTAATTCCAATATCACTGTGCATTCGTATTATTTTCCAACATCTTTGTAAAATAAAGCAACATGCTTAATATCTAGGCCTTAGGAAGGCTCACATGCACAAGCACATGTTCTATTATCTGAATATTTTTACAAATTTGTCAAGAGTAAATCCAAAAATAAGGTCTTTTCAAAAGCTGCTGCAAGAACAACCATGATGTAACAGTGATAAATGTCAAGCAGTGACTACTGTGCAATTATTTCAGGAGACTTGTAGTTTTTTTTTTTTTTTTACATTAAAATCCTACCCCGTCCAAGGTTACTAGACTGGTGAGCAGGTTAGCTGTGGAACCACACTGCCGGGCCTCCATGGGTTCCACCTTGTCCGTTTGGGAGACGAGGCGGAGGAAAACCGCTGGAGGGGGGTTTGATGGAGGACTGGGCAGATACGCCTCTTACAGCACGCCATAATGGAGCTCTTTGTGAAACCAAGAAGAATACACCCTTCATCTGGGCTGAGACTGAGACTATCCCTATGTCTGTCACACATATACACATACTCTCTCTTTCTCCCTCACAGTGACCACACATGATTTGTGGCTGTCAAGACCTTTTTTCCCTCTCCTGAAGAAAAGAGGCACTTGGGTAAAAGGGAAAAAAAGCACAGCGAACAACTAGATGGCTTACTACTGTCAGTGAACGACTGATGTTATCTGCACTTCCAGATGAGTCACACACCTCCACCTCCAGCCCTCACCTTCTCACCCCCTCCTCCCCACCTCCCTTGGCTTCTGTTCCGATGTTATATGACCTAAACTGCAAAGTGAGGATGGAGGCCAAAGTACAAGGCCATAACATCAGCCAACTGTTGCAGTGGAGCCTCTCACCCACCCACTAGTGAGGAACCACCTCCTAAAGCCACGGCATGTGACTCGGCATCAGCCAATGAGAGCCGGGGCAGCCAGCTGTTTGCTATGGCCGTGCGCCTGAGTGACAGCCAGGCCGGCCCTTGCAGCGGGGGTTATCCATCACACCCAGGGGTATGTGGGCATGCTGAACTTTCTCGGCTACACTGAAGCGACTCCCCAGCATCACATCACGTACTCCGCTCTCCCCTCCTCTGGCTGAAATAAGAGTCACATTGTTTTGTTTTTTTTTTTCCCTCTACTGCTCCACATTCGCTGTGCTGGTCTCTCACTCTCACTCACTCTCTCTCTCTACACATAAGCCCCTGCCCGAGGACATGCTCCTACAAGGGAGCAATTCATCTGGAATAGGGGGTGGAGGCTCTGGAACTTCAGAGAGAATCTGGAGGCTGAGAGTGTTAAAGGGCCGTGCCTATTTATTTATTTTTTATGTGCTAATGCACGCTGCTGCTAGCATCAGTCTGCCATGTGTCCCAGGATTATCTGGATGGGTTTCACTTACTCCTTCTGAGGAGAGACCATTTATTTAACAAGTGCAATATCCTAACTTTAAGTCAACAGCGCAGCATTTATAACTGCAAAACATGTTTAAAAAAAAAAAACAAATAAAAAAGTATTACAACATATGGGTGGGAAATACAACAATATTCAACATTATGGTGACAATTTTACATCACAATATGTGATGTCTGAGCACACTAAAGACATCAGTACTTGAACACTAACCAACTGCATGTTTAATTACAAAGAGAGAGCATATTTGGTATAACTTAACAAACCTCAGAAAAACAAAATATAATGAATCGAGCAAGTGTCTTAAAGTATCATGAGAATATATTTTCACCATATCGCCCACCTGTATCCCAACGGCAGTTAATCACTTATTTTTCCAAAGAGAACGAGCATCACTTAGAGGAGAAAGCCTTGCGACACAAGAGCAACTCAGAGTTAGCACTCAATGAAGAGTGGGACAGTTTATAATGCCCAAGAGACCATTAAGTGTCCAGCACAAAAACAGAATCGGTGGATTGTGCTATTCACTCTGGAACTCCCAGCATTCTTTTAAGTGCCTTTAATTAGCTGTTAACTACATCCAAAGGACAGGCAGCCACAGCCAAAAATGTGAAACAACAATTGATACTAACATGAAAGAATGTATGCATGAGAACGCTGAATGAGGAACATCAAGATCTCTGTGGTCCAGCATCGCAGCAGTCAAGGGGGGGGGTGGTCATGACAAACCGGTCCCTTTTGTAATCCCATGGCACTCTGCGGAGGCGTTAGGGCAGTAGCATTTCGGCTGTGGGACTGTAAAGGCCTCATTTCCATCTGTATGGGCCCTCTCAATGTTTGCCAACAGGGTTATAAAGAGAGTCCCATCAGATGTTAGCCAGTACCAGCCTGGGTACAGATTGGCGGGTAGGTTACAGCTCTTTACACCATGAGGTCGTGAAAGGATGAAAAGGGTTAAAAAGCATGGCAGGAAGGGAAAGTTGTCATGTACCAACGAAATCAGCAAGTGTCAGACTACAATAAAATTATACAGCTGGTATGACCGAAGCTGTCATGAAGGAATGAAAAAATGGTCAAGTGTCCCTTGTTTTCCTTTAGAAGCTCTAAATGTGCGTTTCTGTTGGATTGGCAAGACGTTTCTTGTCCAAAGGCTGATCGACAGCTTGATGTTTACCGTCATAGCACGATCCAAGAAAACTTCACTTGGGCCACTTCCGGAGCATTCCCTGCCTTACAAGAGCTGAGGCTTTCAGCACAAGACCATGTATTTCCCTGCTTCCCAACTGCAATTGTCTTAATGTAGCGCAGTGCTTATCGTAATTATGAAAACCTGAAACAACATCCAGAATCCACCATTTCCTGTTCTACGGAAGTCAAAAAGACTCAAGGTCTTGTGGGATAGGCCATTTCCTTACCGAGGGATGAAATGAACGGAGGAAAACACAACCCTACAAACAGATGTGCATGTTCAAAACCCATTACACACGACCAAAATCTACTCTCAACATGAAACATTTAGGATCTCGATCAAATCATGAACCAGTATCATGACACCTTCCTGAGACCTTGGCGTGTTGGTACTCAGGATGCACAGGCTAACAAAGTGTATCTGACACTCCTTGCTGAAACGATAATAGCAGCAATAAGAGGAAGCAATCTAGACAGAGTATGAATATGCGGCACATCACAGAACAACCTATGTGGTCTGAGAGGTCATGTCGGCAAAAACGGTAATTAGTGCTCCAGACTCAAGGCCTACAGATATGGATAGTGCCTGTTCAGCTCCAGCATGTTATAGATATGATATTCAGATGCAACCTATTCAAAAGTACGAAAGAACTCTACGAATCACAGCATTCAAGCCGCACAACACAAATGAGCATCGCTTTTTGGTTTGACTTGCACTTCATAGTAGACAGTGCCATAAGCACACATTGGTAGACAATCAGCCTTTGGTCACATAGTGATACATTGTGAAGATGGTCAGTGAACAGCCAATAAAACAAACAAGCAGGCTAATCTACATCTGCATCCAATTATACTTTAAACTCATAAATTTTGATCAACAATGGACATCTGTTTGGTATATTTTGGGCCATAACAATTTAAACACAAAAGATAAAGCTGAGTGCAACAGTCATTTAGCTGCTGAGGAGGAAACTCTTGCAAGAACCCTTGGCCTGGTTTCCTTCATATGAGCCAATCAGCGGCCTGGTTATCTCGTCCTACTCTGGTGAGCTTTATGACTGCCTTTGCTCGTTTTTCTTCAGGCACTTTGTATCAAAGTTCACAAGTTGAGTTAACTTGCTGGTTAATGATAACACTCCTTCGAAGGAGTGCTTCGCTGCATGCTGAGGATGCAGGGCAAAGTTTGGTGAAGAAAGGTCCCTAACTAAAATCCTAGCGACTAAGCTGAGGCTCAGATGAAATCATTTGAGAAATAGCGGTTACAGCTCATCCCTTCTGTAATCTAGATGGCAGGCACAGGCAAGTCGGAATGTACTGTGTTTGCATGTACTGTTTGTTTTCGTCCACATCTTGAACTACTACGTGTGCAAACTCAAAAGCTGTGAAAATAAAATTGTTATTTCTTCATTTTTCTTGTGAGTAATCTCCAAATGGACAGCATGTGGGGATGAGTGAAAGGTGTGGCGTGAGGAGCTGGGCTAGCACAGGCGAACAAGAAGGTGGGCCTCTCCTCAACAAGTTGGTGTGCATGCCTGGTATGAAATAGGTGTTGAAGGTGGGCAGGGTTTCTGGTGGTTCATTGTGTGCTCGGATCCTGATGGGAGAGGCCAGGTTTCAGGTGGGAGAAAGAGTCCGGATCGCTCCCTTTTGTGTCGCCTTGCTCAGGGGCGCGGCAGCAAAGCCTGGCCCATTGACTCCTTCTTTCCCATGAGAGGCTGACAGTGTACCATTAACCCTAGTCGAGCACACCAGGCACGTCGTTACCTTTTTTTTTACCTGCCCCCACATAACCACAACCCAAATTTAGGCTTGAATACACACTCTACAAATAGCCCAGTCCCCACCCCGACCTCTACACCAGTGCTGGCTCCATCCCGGTACGCCACATTTATTTTGGAAACAGTACTGAGCATATCAGTGCCCACCATCTTTACGAATGCTGATGTACCAACATAGAGGGGAGGGTTTTCTCAGTCTACTGTCAAACTGACCTCTTGCTGTGGAGCATCTGCCATCCACAGGTTTCTCATAAGGACATGACTTGAAGCACATCATCCATTCAAACTGGTCTGAGTAGGATGTTGTTTCAGCAAAGCTGTGAGTGTGACTTGGGTGTGGCGTCCAGATAACAGTCATTCCCTGCCTATCATGCAACCACTGGCTTCATACTTGCGAGTTTAGACTGACATCTATTAGCAAGACACACTAAACTGGAAATCCCTGTATCTATTCAGCAGAGAACAAGAAGATTCTGCCTGCTTTTGCAATTTCAACATTGCTACTTGGAACAAAAGTTTTCTTTCCTTTTTTTTCAAATTTCTGTTTCTCAGAGTGAAACAGTAAAAATGTGACCAGAAGCTGTGACATGACATTTCCTCAAAAAATCTCATGGCCTACCTCTGGACAATGACACAGCACATTTGACCGTTCCTTGCCCTCTTGTATCATTGAGCAAGGCCTTTACTGAAACAGAAAAAAGTGCAACTGGAGTTTCAAAGCCTGGAGTTGCTCAGACCCCTCCCCATCACTGTTCTTCAGTGTCTCCTCTGAGCCTCCACCTCCATTCCAGGCCACCATGCCCTTCCCCCACTTCAACAACGGCAACAGGGCTAGGGGATGCTCTCAGGTAAAAGCCATTTGTTTGCCTGAGAAGCTGCAAGAAGGTGTGTGGCCAACTTCTTTACAAGCCAAAGGAGCAGCCAGACTAGGGGCATGCGCTCCCGTCTCCGTGGAGACGAGGTGTGTCCCATGTTTGCAGAACAAACAATGGTACCTTTTCAGCCCAGCATGAGGGGGAAGCAGGACATTGTGTATGTGGGTGTGCATGGTGCACGTATGGCACGGTTTGGTTGAAAAGGCAACAAAAAAAAGGGTTGCAACAAGACAACGGGGTCACCACAACAGAGCAACCCCAAAGCCCATCCTTATAATTGCACGTTTTGCAGCCAAAAACGGCCTAAAAAATACATTTCCGCTAAGTTTGGAACATCTAGATGTCACATCAGCTGAACAGCATCCCGGGATAACATCCCCTCCCAGCATGCAGCACGGTTCTCAGGTAGGGTGTCATTAGGGCAGCTCAAGCTCATCCTCCTGGGCTATATTTGTTGTCTGGGCCGAGTGACGGCACGGCAGCCGAAAGCTGACAGACACAGGCGGCCTGCAGCCTCGCTTTCGATTAGTGGCCCGCCGCGAGAACTCCAGATTAGCACTGTTTACACAAAGGCACTCAGCAGCTCCTCTGCCTGTCCTCAAAAGTGGCAGATGTGGAAAATACGGCGCACCACCCTGGGGTAAACTGCAGGCAAATACGTCGGGACTGGAGGAGCAGGAGGGTTTGCCTTATGCATGCTTGTGTCATTTTAAAACCCCCTCTTCGAAAGTTAACGTTGAAAAAAAGGCTCAAAAGGCATGAAGAATCGACCCAAATAAATTACCTCTGTATTTTACAGCATAACCATTTAACTTTGATTGTGGTTACGGCAATCTGGTTGTAAAAAGATACAGTCAGTTTAACCGAGTTGCATTTGCATTTCTCTCTCCCTCACTCTGGCAGAAACTGGTTGGACGATGCTGTTGCCTGCCACTTTTTTTTTCCCCTCCCGCAGCCTCCCCTCTGTCTCTATTCCCCTCTTCTTCCCTCCCTCTTTCACTCTCCCTCCCTCGCACGGTTCCACTGAGCAACAAGTGCTGCCTGGGAGTACCACCCCTCCCCCCTCCCTCCTCCTCCTCCTCCTCCTCCTCTCCCCCTCCCTCTCCCGTTCTAACCTCCAGAAGCTATCGCAAATCCTCAGCCTGCACACAACTGCCAGCTGACAAAACTGTTTAGTCAGCAAGAAAGCCAGGCAGGGAGGGAGAGCTATGGGCTCAAGAGAAGAGAGAGGAGCGAGGCAGTGTTGTGAGAGAGAACGAGAGACAGAGAGAGAGAGAGGAGGCAGCAAAAGAGGCCGTCTTTATTGCAGTCTCCATTTAGCCCCTCTCTCTCGCTCCCATCAGTCTCCACGTTATGTTAACCCTTTCCTACCCTCTAGTTCAAGGAACAAAGCAAAAGAGAGGGACAGAGGGGGCAAAAACTTTGTGATGATGAAATATTAGATCAGAAAAGCTGCAACACAAGCAGCAGCAGGATAAGCCACAAGCTGTTGTCTGAGTTAACCAACTCTTGGAGAACAGTAGAGGGCCAGTCGCTTTAACGCCATTGTTCTTACACTTCCTCCATCACTTCCCTGTCCACCTCGGAGAAGAGGCAGTTTCACTTCCTGCCAGCCCTCCTCTCGTCTCCTCCTCGGTTGCATTTTTTTCTTATTCTTTCTCTCTCTCTAGTGTTTTTTGCTCTCCCCCTCTCTCTCTCCTTCAGTGTGGCATTCTTTCACATCGGTGATGGCCGTCGAGTTAGACTTTGAACCCACAGTAAATACGTGCTTTATTTGCCGGCTGGAGCTGACGGGGGTGGGGGGGTGATAGAGACGGGACTCAGGAACAGGGTGCCGGAGGTGAGCCTGACTGACACGTAGGCTTTTGTGACCAGGTCGACAAAAACCAAGCTGATGTGCTCATCCCAATGGCTCATCAGTCTGGTGACGGCTCAGCAGCAAATGATTAGGTCACTGCAGTAATGAAAGGTTTTCTACATACAGTTCCTCAAAACAAGATGTTTCATGCATCAAATCACTGCAGAGTTTAATGAAAGTGGGTAACAATGAACAACAATCAAAGACTGCAGTGACCTCCCGTGAAAAAGTTCTACTGAAGTGAAAAAAGGATCAAGACATAAACTTACTTAAAGTAAAACAAGTACTTTCAGAAAAGGTCCTGTGGCACAAACATGTCCAAACAGGCTAGGCCTTTAGTTTTCAACACCTTTTCACTGTCAGTAGCCTATATTATACACCACAAGTCACAAGTTGACTACAGCCAAAGACAGACCTGACTTTCAGACTAGCATTCAATGGAGGACATCAGTGAGATTCTTCAAGTTGAATCGCATATTCAAACACATCTAGACACCTAAGACGACTAACTAAGCTAAGAAAATCATATGAATTACAGGAAATACAAGGATATACAACACTGATGTTGCCATAATTTACTACATTACTACCGACACAGTACAGGCCAAGAGAAGCCATAAGGGGCAACCTCAAATATAGCAATTGCCATGATGTCTGCGACCAATTCTATTCTTGTGAGGACCTCTCCAGGCAGCCCAAACACTTTTTACAGCATCTTTTTTTCTTTTCCAATTGCGGCTCACATTCACGGCAGTTTATCCACATTCACACAAGTTGGTCCACTATTAACCCCTTCTGAAGGCACACTATGCAAAAACAATGTAATCCACAGCTTTTTTTTAGCAGGACTGGTTTACAAGTTCAGTAGCTTTGCTTTCTCAGTGACTTCTACAAATTTATTAGAGTTTATAAACAGGCTGCATGGACTAAACGTATAGAATTAATCTATTTTACACATTCAAATAAAATAAAAGCTGAGACCATTCAAACCATGATGAGACTCTCCTTAAGTGCTTGCAAACTGGGCAACATTTTAGGAAACAGGAGTCAAATGAAACTTTAGAACAAAAAGCAGAAGCAGTGAACCTCTTTCTCAAGAAAGAGTAGTGAGTCTAATTCTAAGATATTCCCCCAATCCATCCTAGGTTTCCACTGTAGACACAAGTTGAGTCCCTGCCTCCGCTCCACACCCTCTGTGAGATGGAATATAATCTTATCTAAAAAAGGCAAGATAAATATAGCCTGAGAGCCAAAGGGCCTGCCCATCAATACCCTGGGGGAACACAGGACCCTCTGCATCAGGAGGGCAGAACCTACATCTCCTTTAATTAGGCTATTCTTTCGCACAACCACCATAAAAAGAAATTACATTTGGGAAATTTATATTTTAGTTAAGAATTTTCCACAGGTGGGCTGGTTTTAATCTAACTTCCTGTTCATAAAACAATCAAACAGCCTAACTTCACCAAAGATGTAAACTGACCTTGGTTTCAGATGCAAAAGGGGGGGAAATCAAGATGAATTACAGGAATTTTCCATGCAAATCCATCACTCAATGTTATATATGGATCAATGCAAAGTGATACCCTGCAATTATTTGGCTGCCTGAGAAGAGAATGGTCAGGTAACCTGGGTGATTGGATTAGACTGTAATGAATTAAAGAGTGCTAATGGCAGTTCCCTGGGCACTTCTGAAGTCCCGAGGGAGAGATGTGTTCTTAATAAACTTGTCTAAGCCCAAAGGAGACATTTCCTCAAGACATCACATGCTATAACTTAAAAAGGACCTCACTAGCCTAACTCGAAACCTAAAATCATGAAAAATTCCAGGGGAAGAAGCATGATTGTTTTGAATGTTTATGAAACTTTTTCTTCTTCTACTAAACAGCCTCCAAAAAATAACACAACTGAGCCTCATCCAGTCTCAAACATGAATTTTGGCTTTATAAAGTTGATATGCTACACACCGGCTGATTTACACAGATGTGCATAAAGCAAGATGTCAAGGTTACAGCATAGCTGTCATAATGAGACGTATTAAGACTAAGATCAGCCAAGCAGCTTAACGTTGTAAAACCCACAAAACCCCATTCTGGCCCCGAAACTGTTCAGATGCAAATTAAATTGACAGTCGTAGCTTAGCTGAACAGGCTCATGTTTCTCATCTGACTGGCAGTCTGTTTAATCAGGACTCATCATCTTGGTTGGGGGATATAATGTGCATTTTTTAAAAAGCACGTGCTGAGTTTAGAGCGCTGACTTCTAGTCGCAGCCTCCATATTGTTAATCACCTCAGAAACCCGCGATTTGTATATTTTGTCAACAGTCACCACAATGGAGAGTAGGCCACATCCAGCCCAGGCCTGCGTACCCAAACACATCCAACAATAAAAACATAGAAAGAGCAGCTCTGAGGAGAAACGAAAAGCAACTTTTATTTGCCTTCTGTGAAATTAAAAACAACTCAACTTTAAGAACAACAAAAGCCGCTGTCTAGTCTGTTTTAATAGTATATCGGAGGTCACAGGGACGGCAAACAACTGCAATCATACACTGTTGGCCATCAAGGCTAGAGCCAGGGTATGGGTTTCAGTTTTTACATGCCTCTTCTAATCACAGAACCTCTTCTACCATACAGAAACTGCACAACATCCTCTTACACCAGTCACTTCAGTTCAAGCTGCATGCCCTCACTTGATCATAGCGGTAGGGCCCCAATATGGACATGTGCACGGTGCTTCTCTTTGAAATGGCCTTTGACATCATCTTAGCAGAAAATGGCACCACTTTGCATAAGAATGTGTCTTTGCATTGCTCTAAGCATACGATCCATCAGTAACAGATAGATGTCCTATTACAGAGCCTTTACTTTCATTCACAGGGCCTATTAAATGTTAATCTCTTGTGTCTGCCTTTTGGTCACACGAAAAGGCTCTTTTAGTTTTAGCATCTCTGCATCGAGAGTGCATTGCGAGAGAGAGAAAACGAGAGAGAGAATGGTGCTTGCTGTCGTTGCGCAAACTCAGTGTGTGTGTGTGTGTGAGAGTGTGCACGGCTGCAGGCCCTGCTCGTCTACAGTGTTGAATTTCGTAATGGAATGCGAACTGCTCATCCGGATCTCTCCTCCCTGCCTCCTCCTCCTCCTCCTCCTCCTCCCAAATGGCTGAAGAGGAGGCCGGTTGACCGTAGAGAACATCCCTATTTAAACCTGGACTCACATATGTTTGCTCCCTTGTACTGCTACCAGAAAGTCAGACTCAGCCAACAACAAACTCCAGAAATGACTTCAAAGGGCTCATATAATGGAAAACTACATTTCCAAACTGTAGAGTTTCAAAATGCTGCTCATCCTTAGTTCATACACGGAAACTATGCTGCAAAAACAACCCGTTTTAAATTCACCAACACACTTACATACAGTCACAGCTTATCAAAGTTCAGCCCTGCCCATCACATGGTTATAAGAAGTGTTTCAGCCGACTGCTTTTTGAATGAGGCAACTAATCAGAACAGAGGTTATTTACATATTAGTCTTAAAGGTGCAGTAACCAAATCAGCACATCTACATCTAAAGCGTGAAGAGATTGGAAAACTGTCACATAAAAAATGGATTAACTGGTACAGAAAACCACTCAATCATAAATCGACCTCAGGAGAGGGAAAATGAAATACAAGGAAAATGTGGGCTATAGGCCCTTTAAACCTTCTGAGATGGTGCTGCTGCTCCAACTAACTAACTAAAGTGCTCACTTAGAGCTGGGCAATATGACATATTATTATGGTGATAAATTATGTCAGAATATAACATGCTTTTCTGAACACATTGGGTGAGTTATATCATCAATACTTACAGGACCCTGACCGACTGCATGTTTATTATAAAGAGAGCAAAATTAGTCCGATTTAACTGGATTTCGTGTAACACAGTATGCCAGTTATTGAATGAAAATCACTGTGTTCAGTTTTTATTATTTTTTTTTTTTTCAATTTAGCTCTACTGGTTCTTTCTTCTCTGTTCCAACTGATGAGATGTCTGAAAAAATTAGATATCGTGACATACTGCGTATCGTGAAAGTTTCTTGAAGCATCGCGATATTATGCCAAATCGCCCACCTCTACGCTCACTAACTACATCTAAACAAACAAACAAATAAACAAAACTTGAGAAACTCGCGGTGAGCACGAGCGCAGGAAACGGCAGCAGAAAAATGCCTAGCAACCATTACGGAAGCAGCTAGGCTGCCGTTGCCCCCCCAACACTAAAAGCTCCATCAGTGGAGTTAATCTGAGTAAAGTTAGACGGAGTTTAGCGACAAAAACCCGAAAAAAGCTTCATAAATATGGTCAACGGGGAAAAGAAATGATCTATATTACGGTTAGCAAACGTTACTAAGAGCTGCACGTTCTCGGCGAAGCTAGATATGGAGCGTTTTAGCCGAGCATCAACTTTCAGCCTCGTGTGTTTTTAACCGTCAAATGAGCCAAACTGGAGCCCAAACGGTCACCACACGATGGGAAGCAAAGATACCTCGAATAAAACAACTAAGTCGTCGGTAAAAGTTCAATAAAGTAGTCACATTTGCGATAAAGAGGTGAACGCTTTTACTTCTGAGAGGTTTTAATCGTCGACGAGATAAAAAAAAATACGTAGTAAAACGACTCAACGTCCACAAAGCTGCTCCGATCAAAGTGCAGAGAGAGAGAGAGAGAGAGAGACGAGACTAAAGTTGGCTTCCTATTCGCCAGCTTCTTGTCCGAATTTTCCCGTTCCACCTTAAAGGGTGCAGCAGTTCCATACTGGAACCTGAGGCGTCGAAATGTAACTGCTGCACCATTTAAGGTGGAACGGGAAAATTCGAGTGAGAAGCTGTGCGAGAGAGAAAGAGACATGGATGCTCAGTGCAGCGCAGCCAGTGAGCTAGCAACCGCCAGCTAGCACGTTTTAAAGTTCTTCTGAAGCGGCTCTGCACGCCATTCAAACTCACACAAGGTCTAAAAGTTGACGAAGAGATGCCGAACAAAACGTCGTGAATCCTCGGTGTGTAAAACTAGCGCTGCGCCAGAAACGTAAGCTAAGCGAGGGATGATGTGTAGAGAGGGAGAAGCACATTCCGCAGGTTTGAGCATCAGGTCCTCAGAGCGAAACTAGGAAACGAATGAGAGTCGCGGCGGGGAAAACCACTCTTGACAAACTCCGGACGATCTCAAAACAACTTTTTTGTGCCCACAAATGTCAGTTACACTTCAGCGTCTATCAAATCTACCCCGCGTACCGTGATAAACAGTGGATGGAAGTGAGGACCTGTAAAGTAGCGTAAAGAGGAGTAAAAAACAAACTTACGTTTCACTTTGTTGGGGTTGGGCTGCTTTCGCCTCGACATGGTGATGGGAGTGATGGGCCGAGGAGGAAAAAAAGAAACCAGCAGAAGCAGCAAAAGTTGTTCCGGAGAGGAATCAAAATGGCGTTTCCTGAAGATGTGCAAAGTTCGTCAACTTGGGTGTTTTCTCTCCTCCTCTCGAGTGAATTCCTCCAGAGGAGAGGAGGATGATGAGACGTGTCAAGGAGGAGAGGAAAGCCCTTATTTTATCAGTTTTCTTCCTCTCGGTGTGTTCCTCAAAGCGTTGCTCTCTCTCTCTCTCTCCTCTCCTTGCTCTAGCTCGCTCTCTCTCTCTCTCTCTCCTCTCCTCTCCTCTCCTTGCTCTAGCTCGCTCTCTCTCTCTCTCTCTTTCTCTCTCTCTCTCCTCTAACCGTGATCAGTAAGTCTGCCGCGCATCACGTGTGTTGCCTGCGTCTCTCTCTCTCTCTCTCTCTCTCTCTCCCTCCTGCTAGTCTCCAAGGGGACGTGAGTTCCTGAGGCTGTGGCCAACCACGGCAAGCATCTCAACGCACGGAAAGGAAGCACAAGTTTCTTTAAGGCTTCCTTGCTGCAAGTCCGACACGGTGCTCATCGCAGTTGTTGTCCATAGTTTTTGGGCTTTCCTGGTCGAATTGGGACCAGAGGGAACCGCCTGGGAGAAAGAAGGAAGCTCGCTCCAAATGGAAAAAAAAACTAGCGAGCAACAGGCGGTTGTTGTCAAACTCGTCGGTGGCAGCGAAACGCGCTGATGAGTTCAGTGCGAGACGGTGGAAACCGCAAATACTAAAAACTTTTCACGACTTCTGTGACTTTCTAACGCTGTTGCTGGGCGCAACTGGCTCTCAAATTTCCGTGAGCCCAGTGATACTGCAGACCCCTCCCCAGCTGCTCATCAACCAGGCTGAGGCTGCTGGAGCCTGCCTCCCTCCCCCATCCTCCTCCCTTCCTCCCTCCCCCCACCCCCCGCTGCACTGGCCACTCTGGCTACCTGAGCCTGCAGGACCATCAGCAGGGCCATTAGCCTGCCAAACTGCCTCATGGGCTCCACAAGTTGCCATTTTGTCGATGGAGCCTGCTTACAAGAAAATGTGAAGGCAGTATAAGATATCAGACTACTTTCTGCTAGGATTGGGAGTCTTAGAGCTCAATGGGGAGACAGAAAAGTAACACATTTTTTTGTGTACTAATCTGTGTTTACACAATCTGTTCATCAATGATTGAATTAACTGAGTTGGATTTGTGAAGTGGGCGCCTTGATTGTTTTGTGGGCTACAGAGAGCTTATTGTACTTGTCTGTTATCCAAATGTTGCTGTGTTTGCCTACAGTTCATCACTGTCCAAACAAAAAAAGAAGTATCTTTAAAATGGCAACTTTACAGGAGAAAACAAGCATATTATTTACTCTTAATTTATTCTTAGCAGCTCTGGAGCACTTTTATTTTTCCATTATGAAATTTTCACACAATGTAAAAGCTAGCTGTGCTCAAATGATGCAGAAAAATAAAAATAGAGATGCTTTTTTTTTTGGACAGTTTTATTTATTTATTTATGGAGAAAAACTATTTTTAATGAATAGATTATTAGGTTCCCTTTGTATAATAATTTTTACAGCCAAAAAATAAATCACATGAACATAATTCAATTATATCACACATTTCCATTCAGTCAGAATGGGTAAAGTCAACATAAACCGGCTTTGCTAGCATAAAATTCAGTTGTTGATTCAGTGCAGTTTATTTGGTCCTCTGTGGAATTAAGTTGTGTTTGGATGAAAATAAATTGAATTAGGCCCAATTGAAATGTACTTTCATACATTTCTTTCTTGACTGTTTCATGTAAAATAGTTACTTAAACACAACACAGTTCATTTGTTTAATACAATTATTCATTTATTTAATGTAGTAGTTTGTAAGTTAAACAACCCTGTAGGTTATTTTTTTTCCAGTGATGTATAAATGCAGAACTGTACTGCTCTAACCTAACCTTACCAAATCAACTCATTGAATATCAGCTAACTTCTAGCAGTGTAACAGTTTCCAGACTTCTTCAGCAAGCGTAGCCACAAGTATCAGCAGACTGTGGAAATTCCTGTATGGTTACATTACGTAGAATAAGCCTGTGCGTCTATATGGTATGTATTCTTCATGTAGAAGTTTTCACTTTCAGTGAAGTTCCATCACGTCACACAAGAGTAGGCCTCATATCGTGGTCATCTGTTTTCTTGTGGATTTGTAACTTTTCAAACTGGACCATATCTTATGGCTCAAAACAAGATATTAAATACATAACTGAAATGAGATTCTATAAGCTACAAGCTCTGCTAAATAGGGTTTAGAAATGTATCCGAAGAGTCCAGTGATGTCATACTCAACATGTTTTTTTTCTTGGGGGAGAGGACTAATGAATTTTTTTTACTTTTAAATCTGTTGTAAGCCCATGTGAAATTGCACGTAGACTGCACATGCCGTATTGCTATTTGCATTATTAAATAAATATCTGTAAAACAGGTAGTTAACATTTTGGTGAACACAAAACGTGTTTTTTGGTTACTGACGTTCCAAGACATTTTAGACTTAAGTCTGTAGAGGTTACTAGCAACACAATTCACAGTTAAGATGGGTCCAGACTATTTGAGTGAATTAGTCACTTGTTTATACACACTATGTGTGCAGTTTCAGCCAGAGGCCTCATCAAAACCTACAGAATTTTATTAATGAATCATTAATAATTGAATTTTCAATGCATAATAAGTCAGAGTGCCTTATTCACAGTGTAAACTAAAGTGGGCCCCATGTAACTTCATAGTATTTTTTTTTAACCAAACCATCAATACTGAGGTAGACAAGTACAAAAAATATATAGTAGTTGTAAATGCCCCGGTAATTGTATGTTTCCAAAAAAAAATCCCATAAAGTAAGAGAAGATGAAACCCGACTGTCCGAACTGCAGGGAAACTTGAGAGTGATGTTATTTACTGACCGTTGCCAGGGCATCCAAATGCAAGCCTGTTGCTAAGGAACAACACTGCACAGCAACAAAAGGTTTCCTTTATCCTCCATGAACGGGCCTGAAAGAGTACCTCACAGCAACTTTAGAGCATCAAGCACTAGACCAAAGCTGGAAGATGGCTGTGGACGGCATGGAGCAACAGTTTATGTGGAATACTTCATACTCTATAACCATCAGACTTAAGCGTAACTATTAGTTGAGCTGTTTAGGTAGGCCTGGACAACCACAGTTCTCAAAGCTATGGACAAGGACTTGAGACATGAAATATACAGCTGCTGGTTGGACAGGGTTATAGAGTAAAAGCCTAGTAATGGGACGGTATAAAAATGATCACAGTGTTCAATGTTGTTGTCAAAATATGCTGAAAATGTTTGAAAAGGCACTAACACACATTGAAATTATTTCGCCATAGACATTACATTGATATATTTTTATTCACCCTCTCGTATTTCTTCGGAACACTAAACAATCAACATAATGTAAACAAATTTGCAATTTTCACCAACAACTACTGCAGTTTACATGCGATTATGTCATGGTGCATGTTTTGCAGGGCAATTACAGCAGCAGGCTATTTATTACCACCATGACTTTTTTAAAAAGATGCTAATTGCACACAGTTATCAGGATTGTTTATAATGATAAGTTTGAAACAGAATAATTATCGTAATTTATGTAATAAAAACAGTCATAATTAATTTTTAAATGAACATATTCAACCGTTCTTTATCCCCTTAGGGTTAAACTGCTTCTCTTCATTACTCGTTACTGTGCCTTTAAGACTGATATATGTAAATGAGTTCTGTTCCGATTGGCTGTTCTATGATGTGCTTAGTTTAAAAGCAATCCTGTCTGAAACACTCCTCATAACTTCAAAATGAATGGGCAGGGTTAAACTGCTATAGGCAGATATATGTAATGCTTCGTTTTTGTGACATCACAAAAAAACTGAGGCTTTTTTTACAGCTTAGCTTCCATGTGAGGACGAGGGAGTGGACATTTAGGACATTGAACTTTAACAATGTTTACATTGTTTACAAACTCTTTCAAAAATAAAAAAAAATGGACAAAAAGCAGATTTCTTTGGTATGGGCCCTTTAATAAACTCTGAACGCAGCAATATGCAGTATGTGTTTTTAGCGCACGCTGTTTGAACTCAGGCTCAGAAGGCCCTGCAAAGATAAGAGAAGAGGGAGTGGTGCGAAAAAACCGGTTTGCATTTGGGACTGGTGACTTGTTTGCCTTGCAGCCTTCGAGCTGCAGCTCAGCCACAACTCAGCATAGATATTTTTTGGTCCTTGGTTACTGCATGCGATCAAATTAGCCGCTGTTATCAGTGCAAATAATGCACAAACTCTGAACTCTTTGCATCTACCTAAGCTTGACCCTTTCAACATGTGGACCTTTCCTTCATACAATGCATGAAAGGATTTTTCGCTTGGCTTGAGACAGCATTCCTGTGGCAATTCAAAGCAGAGCAGAAGCAGAGAGACTGTGTTTTTTACTGCAATTCAGACTACAGAGATGTTCTTTTATACTCCACAAACATAAACACGCTTCTGCTGATTTGCCAGCATAGTTAATGGATACGTGCATATCTAAAAGCTCAAGTACTTCATGACTAAACCAAACTGCTGTCTTGTCTCTTGCATCTTTTAACTTTGAGTCCAAGCCACACTTGTTAGCAGTGCTTAGAATTTCCTGGTAAAACAACTCCATTAATGTCCATCACTCTCATGTATTTCAGAGGGCCTTCAGTTACAGATAAGAGGCTGAAAAATTAAGTATGACATGAGCTGTTAAACAGATAAATTTTCATGCCTGTTTCAAACCTCAAACTGCTTTGAAAAATGTTGCGGAGAGTATTAGTAATCAGGGAAAGTTGATTTTTTTACAAAATAAAAGTAACTCCTTAGTGATCATTTTATATTCTTACACTTATTTTCTATTCCTATTTCAATACTTTTAGTTCTATTACTATTTCCTTTTCTATTTCTATGTTTTTCACACTACATTTTATATTCTTATTTAAAAAAAAAAGTTGGCTTGCTTAAAATTTATTGAAGTTCAAGTTTATTGAGACTTCCATTCTTACCATAAGAAGGGGAATTCCACTGATTTTTCAAAACATTTTGCATAGTTGTAAACGTTGTACAAGTAAAATGTAAACAAAGTCATTCAGAGTAGTTTCAGGTGAAGTGCTCCATTCTAGAGAAACTTACTCAGTTAGAAATGTGCACAGTGATGGAAACAGAAACCAGACATCTAAAGAGTTTAATGCCTCTAAAAGCTCCCTCACAGAAAGATATGACATGAAATGGTCATGAATTTGCTGCCTGATGCATGAAGCATTCTTTTACAAGATATTTGTGTTAAGGTTTTAAAACTTATTTTTGGGATTTATCACTGTTTTACCTTTATTAACACTGCATATATGTTCACTGCTCATTTTGGATAGAAAATATTGCTTAATTTGTGTGGTTGACATTGTGACCACTGGTTTCTATCATCACCACTGTAAAAAATTAGAGTCAGCAAATTTCTCTGCAATGAGCCATTTCACATCAAACCACTCGGAGTGACTTGATTTACTTCCCAGCAAGTATGTAGAAATTCTGCAAGACTGGTGGAGTTTTAAGGCAGCCTGGTTACTAACCTTTTAAAGCTTTCGTAGTGTGAAATGGTATATGTACAATTGTAAATGTATAATTCAGAATATGGTTAAAAGGTTGTTTATAGTGCTGTACTACAGAGCTGTAGTTACTTTATAGCACCTGTTTCTCAGGGAATAGGTGATTCGTATTACAACATTATTGACAGACCTGACTGTTCCTTTCAGCTGATTCAGAAGCCATACATTTATTTCTTGTAGCCTTTTTACCAAGGGATTTATGGGGGGAGTTGTAAGCATCATCACCCTTCTGATTTCAGCAGTAACTACACGTTGAGACAGCAGTAGTGTAATCAATGGGTTTGGTCCATACTTGACCAGCGCTTGTTGCAGGACACAGTCACAGTCACACAGTTTGTGTATAATTTTGTGCACATTTGGACTTCAGAAAGTGAACTTTTTGTGTCCCCTTAATGCTTTTACCATGTTTTGTCTTGTTTGTCTTCTCCATCTGTAACTACTTTGAGGTTTTGTAGTAAATAGGCCAAAACACTGGAAATCTCAGACATAATATTTCAATTTCTGCCTGATTTTACCCCTAAACTGTTATGTTACTGTGAACATTTTTGCATTTTTCACCTACTCAGTTTACCTTGGCAGCATTTTTACCAACTCAAGTTACTTTGTTACATCGTTCAGAAGATGATTCTGAAAGTTATTGACAGTGCTATGCTACTGAAGCTTAGTAGTGTTACATCTACAGTTTCATGAATTGAAATATTGCCCTTTTAATGCTGTGAATAGTGCTACCTTGAGGTGCATAGTTTCCATGGAAAAGCATTGTCAACAGAATGGGCGCTCTGGAGCAGCTACACATGAGCCTGAGGTCACCATGCTCAATGCCAGGCGTCAGCTAGAGGTGTTTAAAGCCCCCAGCATTAGGCTGAGGAGCAGCAGAACTGCATTCTCTGGAGTGATCAAGCTCCATCTAGTACCTTTGGGATGAGTTGGAGTGATCCACAACATCAGTACCTGACCCCACTAATGCTCTTGTGTCTGAATGCAATCAGACCCTCACAGCAGTGTAGTGTAAAGCCTTCCCAGAAGGATAAATGCCCTGTCAATACCCCTGATTTCAGAAAAAAGTGAGCAGGTGTCTACAAACGTTTGGAGATTGGAGGTTTTCTTTTGATGGCAATAACATCATACCTATTAGACATATGGATTCCAGACATCAGACATGATTTGATCAATCATCACACATAATTCACAGTTCATATGTGCTTTTGTGCATGAGTGTTGCTGTTCATCAACTAGAAAAGTCAAGTGCTGCAAAAAAGGCAACAGGAATCCTCACTACATTGTCACAAACATACACACAACCTTCGGCTGAAAATGGCAGCTGCCACAATCATCACACTAGAACAGCAAACCTCCACCTAATGGCTTTGGTGGAGCAGCACTGAGCTGTAATTTCAGGACGATTCACTGAAAGAGTGATGCAGTTAGTACAGTATGTTATAAACATTATTATGGTACTTTCATAAGGGTGGCTTAGCATGATTGGGCTGGTAAGGACGGGTCATGTGTAAATGACACAGTGAAGAATCAACAGATGAGAAATGACTGAAATGGACTTAGAAAGTAAGAAAATTCACTACACTTGCAAAAAACTGTGCATTACTGTAATAAAAGCAGCATTACTTATGTTGATCCATCACAGCTGGCCTATGTCTGAATGGGTGGGAGAAAAGGGAACTGAAGAGACGGAGGAAGGACACAGAAAGGAATATCTTAGGGTTTAAGGGCGCCATCTTTTGGTAAAAATTAATATTGCTACGGCCAAAGATATCTGCAATAACCGTACTGTTTAAAACTCAAAAGCAGGAGTACCCGGACTTTTTGTCTTGGGGTGCCAAACATACAGTTTGTGTTGGGCTGAAGGCCAAAAAGATAAATAATACACAAATAAAGCTTAGTAGTTTTTTCAATATTATTTTACAACATTACACTATATTTTGGTACTAAAATGCTTCATAAATACCTGGTTAATGGTAGGAAATAAGAATTTAATAATTTATATACAGAATAAAAATATGTCTGCTCTCTTATTAGGTTAGGGGGGGTGAGGGGTAGGGTTATCTTTCTGTTGGGACAGAAAGCAAATCCAGCTTCCTCTTCGGGCAGCCCTGCTCTAAGGTCTCCTTTATGTTTTTTTCTACACTCAAGCCTTCATGTGTTATTATTGTGAAAATAACCTTTATTATGGATGTTGATAGTTATTGTATAATATCCTATTTAATATCATAAAAGTTTGGACACCCTTTGGTCAAATTACATCCTCTACAGAGAGCACACTTCTGCACATTGTAATGCATAATTACTGTTTATTTGCTGAATATAACATATTGGAAAAAATAAAACATAAAATGTGGCCTGTGTGAAAGTAATGGCATATTTAAAATGTTAAGTTTTATTTTTTTCTGTATGTAAAACTCAGCAAATAAATAGAAATTGTGCACTAAAATGAGCAGAACTTGTCATATTCAAGTGTGTTCTCTGTAAAGGTTATGTTAACTTATTTTCACTTAGAAAATCAACAACACATGTAACATGAACATTTGATTATGACTGTGTGTTCCTAATTTAAGAAGCATCATTTAGACAGCATTATCAGAATTCTGAATCACAACACATTAAAAAACGTTTAAAATCACATTGTTACACTGATAGCAAAGTCATAAATAGTAAGAGTTTCCTTAGCATAGCATCCTTTACACGTCCAATCCAGATCAGTTCCTTTACTGGCATTATTCTGTGTGGTTTTGAAGCGTTCTCTGTTTTTCTCCAGATATTCCGATCAGTGAAACTCAAGAGTGGCATTCACACAAACAATTTGGAAGCCATCTTGGTTTATTCCATATACCATCAGATTGTAAAGACCCTGTGGAGAGAGAGGGTGGGGATTAGACTCTGATAAATGAATTACAGAGATTCTATGCCATTGATAACAGATCAAACAGACCTTCAGGTGGAGCTTCAGTGTATTCAGAGACGTCTCCACACTAATCATTTCTGAAAAAGATACGACACCGATCAATGCTGGAACAGAGCTCATTTACTACTGCAGCACCACACACTGTACAGTCGCTACCAGTCAAAGTTTAGACACACTTAAAAACATGTTTTATAATCTTAAAGACTTCTTCATCTATACATTCAGGCCTACATGCTTACCTAAACAAATATAAGCAGTTCTAGCTAGATTCTAGAAAAGTTCTAAAAAAAAGGAAATACATTGTAAGCACTGTATTTATCCATATGTGTTATTTCTTTTTCTTCTTTTTCTTCTTCTTCTTATCTTCTTCTTCTTCTTCTTCTTTTTCTTCTTCTTCTGCTTCTTATATTATTTTTCTTAATTGTCTTGATCTTCATTGTCATCATCTTTTTCTTCTTCTTTTTATTCATCTTCTGTTTATTTATCATCTTTTTTCTTCATTATATTTTGCTTTATGATGATCTTTTCCTTCATCACTATGTTCTTCTTCTTCTCCTTCTTCATCTATCTATCTGTCTATCTGTCTGTCTGTCTGTCTTTCTGTCTATTCATCTATTGATCTATCTATCTTTTTCTTGATTGTCTTCATCTTCATTGTCTTCATCTTTTTCTTCTTATTTTATTCTTCTTCTTATCTTCTGTTTATTCATCATCATCTGTTTCTTCGTGATGATCTTTTCCTTCATCACTATCTTCTTTTTCTTCATCATCTTCTTCTTCATCATCATGTTCTTCTTCTTCTTCTTCTTCTTCTTCTTCTTCTTCTTCTTCACCATCATCATCTTCTTTTTCTTGATTGTCTTCATCTTCATCCTTTTCTTCCTCTTTTTTACTCTTCTTATGTTCGGTTTATTCACCATCATCTTTTTCTTCATCATCTTCTCCATCACCATCTTCTTCATCTATCTATCTATCTATCTATCTATCTATCTATCTATCTACCTGTCTTTGTATTAGAGATTCATTCAGCACCTGTGATGTTTTCTTTAAAAGCATGATAGCATGTTCATCACTGACTGTGACCAGGTTCATCACTGTGACCTGGCTGAGGAGGGATCATTTAGAACAGTTCTTCATATGATGCTAATGTTTTCTGCAAATAGGGTTCTTGGCTTTTAAAAGTGTGAGAAGGCCTCTAATGCACTTCTCTGTGGACCCCCCTCACTCTTACCTCCTTTCTTGCTGCCGCAGAAGGTGAAGCGAGGAAAGTCGGGCAGGCAGAGCGGCTCATCATGATGGAGGATGAGGTCTCCGAGAAAAGTTAGATCCATAGAAACGTAACACTCATCAATGGATTTCCCTGGAGGTCACACAGAGTTCATTTACATACCCATGCCTTCATGTGCTGTTATTACAAAACAGTCTTTATTTTGGTCAACTGATGTAAAATTAACAGAGTATAATGTTTTCTGTTTTAATTTAGTGAAGAAATTTCATTAACAATTTGAATGAAAAGTAGAAACCTGGAAATATCTAGACAAATTTATGAATGTAAAAATTTCTTAGTATTTGACATGTCCCCTTTTGCTTTAATGACAACAAACGCTCAATCTGGACTCCGCAATTATGTGTCGAAGCCTCTGATACATCAAATTTACTTGAGAATTGTCTGAGCTTCAATGTAAAAGACTAAGAAATAAAATCTGAGCTTTTTGTGCAAAGGGCCTAACATGATCAGTGTTACAAATCTGCTAAAAGTTGAATAGTAACCTGGAAATAGTGCAGAATCTTCAATGTTTCTTATTCCCTTTACATTTTACAAAATTCTTAAATTTCTGTTGTTTATTTCCAACTTTAATTGAAAAATCCCAGACATTTAATGTTGTCTCAGGCTTTTGTATCCCACTGTAGGCAGATGCCCTCACTGATGCTGGGTGAAGGAGTGTGGGTGACAGACAGAGCACTTACTCAGAGGGAGAGTCACTTTAATTGCAATTGGCTTTGTCCAAATCTGAGAACAAGAGCTCTGAAGGGTGAAGCCTATGTCCTGTAGAGGATCTGGAAGGACAACATCAGAATATTGACATGGTTGTACACATACCTGAAGGCCAGCACCGGAAACTGGATTAAAGCCATCAAAGACTACACATATATATATATATATATATATATATATATATATATATATATATATATATATATAAATTAACTTCACAAAGCTTCACTTTTTACAATGAGCCTATATAATATTATAGCCTGCTTGTGCTTTGGGACCAATCACAAACACAGTTGCCATACAGCATCACATCTCTCACTCTGTCCCTCATAGACATAACATACAAACTAACATACATAAGTCTTAAGTGGTTGCTAAGGTGTTGCAAGACCATTGATATAGAATCCCAAGTGGTTGCTAAAGTGTTGCCAGGCTATTGCTATGGTATACCAGGTGGTTGCTTAGGTGTTACTAGCCTGTTGACATTGTAGGTGGTTGCCAAGATATTGCTAGCCTGTTGCTATGGTATACCAGGTAGTTGCTAATGTGTTGCTAAGCCATTGCCATGCTATACCAGGTGGTTGTTTAGGTGTTTCTGGGCTGTTGACATCCTAGGTAGTTGCCAAGATATTGCTCGGCTGTTGTTATGGTGTTCCAGGTAGTTGCTAAAGTGTTGCCAGGCTGTTGCCATGGTATCCCTGGTGGTTGCTTAGGTATTATAGAGCTGTTGTTATCCTAGGTGTTTGCCAAGGTGTTGCTAGGCTGTGGCCATGGTATCTATAGGGTTGGTAAGGTATTGCTTGGTCATTGCTATGGCAACCTAGGTAGTTGCTAAGGTGTTGCTAGGTTGTTGCTATGTTATCCCAGAAAGTTGCTAAGGTGTTGCTAAGTCGTTGCTATGGTATCCTGTGTGGTTACTGAACTGTTAATAAGCCATTGCTATGGTATCTCAGTTAGTTGCTAAGATGTTGCTAGGACATTGCTATGGTATCCCAGGTGGTTGTTAATATGTGTGTATGTATAAATGTGTGTCCTATTATGTATGTGAGATTGTATGTAATGTATATGAGTGTCAGTGTCCTTTGTGGCATCATTTGTGTGAATTTGTAACATTCAGCTGCTTCCTTTTTTATGTAAAAAAGTATTTAAATGACTACTGTACAGAAATTGTACATGTGATCAGACCAAAAAGCACAAGTGAACTATTCGACTAGAGGCTCTACAATCCTGCAAACAAAATTTCGTAGTTCTGGCATGAAAACTTCAACTTATGAAAATGATACAAAACAAAAAAACATTAAATAATAATTAAAAATCATAAAGTTGACTTTATAAAGCCAATTCAATAAAGTAATTTTAAAAAGTGGTGATTTTATTGGTAAAGTGGTGATATACACACTATAATAACTTACAACATTCTGATCATTCTGTAGTTTGGGGTGAAAACCTGTCTTTTCTATTTTTAGTTGTATCAGTAACTGAGTGGTAGTATGTAAAGTTAAGAAGATTTCTTATATAAAAACAAACAAAACAAGAAAAAAGACAATAATAAAAAAAGATTAAATAAAACATAAAAAACGTCAAATAAACAAACAAAGTAAAAAAATGGAAAAAAATATAAAAAAGATTGACTTGTTTTCTGTTAGTGGGCTATTTTTCCATGATGCCCATGTAGCTGTTATAATGGACAAGAAGCACAGTTGATAATGATATCTCATTATAAAAGTTAATAAGTTGAAAAATTGTATTAATACACACTACCATTAGTTTGCACTCACTTGTAATATTATGATGCTGTTGTTTTTTTCCATTCTAACTTATACAGTGTAAATTTAAATACTATAAGCTAGACACCAGAAGGTATTTAAATTCTTAAACAATCAATAATAAACTATGATTATTAATTTGTAGTAAACTCTTGATACGTTGTCTGTCTGAGCTTTGATCACCAGTACCATTTATACCATTTAAATAGGAGGAATTCGGAATGTCAATTTTAGCATAACTTCATTCCAAATGTTGTACTCTGAGTCATTAAAGGAAAGATCTACAGCTCTGTTTAAAATGTTGGACACATTTCTTCATTTTAACCATTTCCTACAAATCAGTAGAAATCTATTGTTGTTATATTTTATTTATATCTATTGTCTAAGTTATAGAGCAGTAGCATCACAGTAGAATCAGTAAATATATATCAATGCAACTTTTTTGTCATGTTTTTAAAAAAAATCTCAAACTTTCGCAAGGTAGTGTATAAAGTGTACTAGACCATTAGCTACTCTTAGCTCTGATAGCTAACAGTAGCTGCTAATAAATAGTTGGTGATTGGTATAATGATCAAAATAACTCCTTCCGGAAGGGAAGAGCACAGCTTAAATAAGTACCATGAACTATAAAAGGGATTTGGAATATTTGCCCATTGCATAGTTGCACTAACTTTTACTCAGTTCGAGATGAAATGCAAATACAGCAACTCTGAATAAATCTTCTTAAAGATTGAAGTATAGTTCAAGAAATGGGTCCCGCCTACTCACCCCAAGTCACACACACCGCCACCCCATCTCCCAAACCCCAACCCCACCCCCTCACAAGCATCCCACAAACAAGCATCAAACATATACTCATTGAATCTCACCACAGCTCCTGTATTTGACGCTGATCTTGTTTGAGTTGCACACAGTGTGGACAGGCCAGTGGCCATCCTGGGTGTCCACCACATGTAGAATCACCATGCCCAGGATTACAGCAACACCGTGTACCTTCATAGTAACAAACTGGCTCCTTTACACTCTCTGTAGAGCAGTTCCAACCCAGATTCGTCCAGACTTCTCTTAATTGGAACAGAAAATGGTAGAAGTTGAACAATGCAAAACTTCCCATTTGGTTCAGCCTCTATGATAATGTCAAGCATGAGAATGTTTCACTTCCTCCTGTACACCAAAAACACTACTCTGACCGGTCACAATGACCCTTTATTGTTGTCCATTGTTTATGAGTTTATGATTGTTTTCTGTAATCATGGACTTTTCGTGGTGCTTCCGGAACAGTTCTGTTTTAAATGGAAATGTAGAAGCACTAAATCTTCTCTAAATTCAACAGAATTTACTGTTTTGCCCTCTTTAGCTCTCGGATGTTCTTGTGCAGCCCAGAGTTTGGGTAATAACTTTGGATGGTTCCCTAAATGGAGACCTGATGAATACCTACCGTCTTAACCAGTCCCTAAACCTAAACTTAAACCCTAACTGTAACCTCAGAGTGAAACTAACCAAATCAGACTTTGTTCTGGTGTTCAGATGTTCTTGAAAGCCTTGAATACTAGTTCAAACGAGCGTGATTAAAGAGGAATTCCAGCGTATTTTCAGTGGTTAAGACGTAAGCGGTGGTATTCAGAAGGTTTGATGAGAACTGGTGCTTTGTGACGAAACTTGCCAGCTTGGATTTTCGTACAGTGGTGTTGATAGGAACCAGAGGTCACACTGTCTACAAAGCAAACATAGTTATTTTATTTAACTATCCAAAATGACCAGGTAAAACAGTGGAAAATCTGAAAAAAATAAGTTTTCTTTGGGGACTGTTTTGCTTTACAACATTCTATGTGTATCTCTCCACCATGAATGCATTTAAAACATCTTTTAGTCCAAAACATTCTTAAAACTATCGTAAAACTAAGTCTCAGACATCTGGCAATGTATTTGTGACTAATACATGTAACAACTTTCAGTGACAAAGCATTTAGAGGCATTAAATGTCTGGTCAGACGTCTGGTTCCTATAACCACCACTGTGAACAATTCCATCAACACATCAAAATACTCTTAAACCGTTCTGAGTGACAGTGGATGCCCCTTGGAATGACTCTGTTTTCATCTTAACCATTTATTTATGCAGAAATCTAGGGGGGAATGCCCCTTTATAGGTCTGGTTCTCAGAATCACTTGTTTATAATTTGAAAAAATTGTTGGAATTCTCCTTTAATGTTGTAACAAAAATCAAAATACAACATATGTCAAGTTGTATTAATGAAGAATAACTAGACATTGTGGTACATTACAAAGGAGAAACAACACCATATGTCTGTTTTTGATACACATTTGTTCCTTGGCTATTGTACATACATACATACATACATCATCTAAACCGCTTATCCTTCTGGGTCGCGGTGGGGTGCTGGAGCCTATCCCAGCTGTCATTGGGTGGAAGGCAGGATACACCCTGGACAGGTCGCTAGTCCATCGCAGGGCACTTGGCTATTATGTGCAGCCTTATTCAATCACTTCCCCACAGCGACTCCTAGTGGAGGAGTCCTAAACCCATTTTAAGAGAAAATGGAGAACGTAAATCCTAAGAAGTTCTGGAGAGAAATGAGAAAAGTATTTGGTAAATTTAAATACTATAAGCTAGACACCAGAAGGTATTTCAAGCTGTTTAAAATCCAAAAAATTCTTAAACAATCAATAAAAACCTATAACTATTCATTTGTAGTAAACTCTTGATACGTTATCTGTCTGAGCTTTGATCACCAGTACATACCATTCAAATAGGAGGAATGAGAAAAGTATTTGGTCTCCTTCCACACTGATCGACTACTGAGAGATTTCTGAGATGTTTTCTAACAAGCTCAAACAAGAACTTCATCAAACACTTTTCTGATTTCGTTGCTGGATTTGTGTCAAAATATGACAGGGCTTTTATCATCAGAGATTTTGATATTCGTGTATGCTGCTCTACTAATCTGTTGCTTAAAGACTTTCTACCTCTTATTGATGCTTTCAGTCTTGTTCGGTCTGTGAATGGTCCTACACAAGAGCATGAGCACACACTAGATCTTGTTTTATCCTGTGGTCTACTTGTTTTTAACACTGAAGTATGAAATGCAGTTTTCACTGATCACATGCTCGTTTTACTTAAGCTCTCTCTCTTGTCATATCGCTAGATCATGTGCTCCAGCTCGTTGTGGTCATTTGCTTAATCCCTCCACTGCTGTACAGTTCTTTGCCATTTTAAAAATGTTGCTGAGACTCACCCAGGGCCCCCTTTGGAGCTAATCTTACTATTTTATTTCACCTGACAAAACATCCTGGACGCTGTTGCTCCGTTTACAATAATGCGTTCCGAACTTAAATCTGAGCCATGGTTGAATGACACTACTCGTGCAGTCAGATGAGAATCGTTAAAGCTAAAAGGACAAATATTTTTTCTCATATTGTTTTAAAACCTGCCATAAACCTTCTTTTTAGTACCATTTAACCAATTATTAATGCCCCTAATCTGCTTGTCTTGATGTTTTTTTAGACACCTGTGAAAATTCCTACACTTTTTTTGTTGACAAGATTGTGATCATTAGAGCTCTTATCTCACCCCCTTCTTATGAGACATCCATCACTGTCACTTGCTCTGCTGTTTTACCCGGTTTGAGCCTGTGTCTCTTTCTCTCCTAAAGAATATTATTGCTCATATGAAATCTTCAGCTTGTCCCACAGATGTTGCCCCCCCTCACCTTTATAAAGGGACTAAACAATTAAGCACTTATGAACAGCAGTCTCACTTCAGATATTGCACCAGCAAACTTTCAGCATGCAGTAGTACAACCACTGTTTAAAAACCTTATCTGGAAACCTCAGTCCTCTCTAATTTTAGACCAATTACCAAACTCTTGTTTCTTTCAAAAACTTTGGAGAATGTTGTACTTTTACAATTGCAATCCTTTTTAGACACACACGGTATTCATGAGGTGTTCCAGGCTGGTTTTAAAGCTCTTCACAGCACTAAATCTGCACTTTTAAAAGTTTTTAACAATTTTTATTAGCTGTGGACTCCAGGGATTCTATCATTTTTATGCTTTTAGACCTCGCAGTTGGTTTCAACTTTTTCTGTCATCCTTGGTGCCTTTTAAACCTCTTCAGAGCCTTTGCCCTGTGGAGTCCCTCAGAGTTTTATTCTCGGGCCAGTCCTATTTTTCCTATATATGCTCCCTTTAAAGTCCATTCTTAGAAAATATGGCATCTCTTTCCACTGCTACGCAGATGGAACTTAGATTTACCTGCCCTTAAAAAGGAAAGATACAAACTCTTTAAAACGACTTTAACTGGACATTAAAGCCTGGATGGCCTTTACATTTTTAAACTTTAATGAGAATAAAACTGAAGTCCTAATATTTGGACCCAGCGGAGCCTGTGATGCCCTTCAAATGGACTTTTGATCACTGGAACCATATGTAAAAAATTTGGGTATGATATTGGACAGTGATTTTATGTTGGACAAACAGACAAAGACATCTTTTTCCAAGTAATGCTCTTATCTAAAATCAAGCTTTTTTATAATGATTTTGAAAGGGGTATACATGATTTTATCTCATCCTTGACTTGACTATTGCGAGGCCCTTTATGTTGGTGTTAGCCAGGCTTCTCGTGGTTACAGGGGGTCCAGAATGCTGCAGTTCGTCTTTTAACAGGAACATGCACGAAAGAGCACATTTCCTCAGTACTGGCCTCCTTTCACTGGCTGTCTGTACATTTTAGGATTGATTTAAAGGTTTTATTGTTTGCCTATAAATCTTTAAATGGGCTAGTGCCAAACTATCTCACTGACCTATTACAACCACATCAAAGTCACTAAGGTCCACCAACCAGTTCCTTCTGGTTGAACTGGTCTGTGTGTTTTTATTATGTTGTTTTATGCTTTTTCCTCTTTTGATTGCACAGCACTTTGATCAACCGCTGTTGTTTTTAGATATGTTTTTTAAATAAATTTGACTTTGACTTATATAGCTACTTAGCCCATTTTACACTTTTCATTAGTTAGGCCTGTTACGATAACCTAATATGTCAAGCATTAGCCTACATCACAGCACCTTGGTTGAGACACAGTCATCGTCATGAAACAAGCAAACTACTTTGTCTTCTTTTATTTATTTAAGTTTTCATACAGGGGCCCATTCATTTTTAATTAATTAATTTATTTATTTTATTATTTATTTTTTGCGTTAGGGCCCATATTATCCAAGTTACACCAATGAATAGAACTAATCGTACCACTTCCTATGAATCCTGTATTTGTAATGCTTTAAAAAATGCATTTGTAAGTCATTATATGGCATACATACATAGACTGTGAAATACCTGGCATAAGCTTGTAAAATTGCTCTTAAGTAGTTATAATTACATGCACAGCGAGAGGGTCTTTTGTGAATATTTCAAAAACATCACAGAGAGCTGCTTCATTTGAGCTAAGTTGGTAACACCTATTGTGATGGGTCTGGATGTTATACAGAACGTACACCTGAACCCTGTTATAGAGCATAACAACTTTCATGTTTACTTTATATTATAACTATGACTTGATTGCATTCAGCCACAAGCATTAGTGAGCTCAGGTCCTGATCTTGGATGAGTAATTCTGGATTACAAACTCCCAAAAGTATTCAGAACAGGTTAGATGACATTACTGTAGAACTAAGATATATCAAACTTATTGTGGAAGAAAGTTCTCATGAAAGTCGCTTCATGTCTCAACTTAGTAACCAGTGGGTGTTGAGATCATGTAGAATGCCCTCTGGTGGCAAAATCTTGAAACTACAGAGCACTTCACAAATACACGGAGTGCAGCTGGGGCAAAACTGTTTAAGCCTCTTCAAATGGAGCAGATATTACTCTGAACACTCGCTCCTTATGATGGGCTATTAAATCACACAATCATATAAACTGTGTCAGTGTAAGGTTATCTACCATCATGTGTTACACCATGTTGCATTAAAAAACAGTGAATTCAAAGCTGGCTGTTTGGATGGACAGTATGGGCTGAGGAGTGAATGGAGTGAAATAATTTATCAAATAGTTAGTTAAACTAAGACAACCTCACCATTTTTGTTCCTTGGTACGCTGAACAGCTTTTTCTGTTAAAGTAGTGTTTTTCCTGATAGGCTAATGAACATGTAAGATTTTCACCTGGTCAGTAGCATTTTTCCAGTCCGTGATGCTTTCTTTGAGCTTTTTTATTAAAGCTTCATAGACTGTCTTTAGAAGCTGTTTTAGCAGCAGGTGTTTGGTCTTATTATTGGCAAACAATAATCTGCTTAGGCCTCAGATACTGGCCTTGACTGAGTTACTCACAAAGCTCAACAGCTTCAGAAATGTTTTATGATGGTATGTGTTCAAACTGCAGTCCAATTGAAGTATTCAGACCTTAGATATTTACAAAGATTATGCCAGTTCTGTTACATCAGCTAACAGACACCTGTGCTGACTAGCAGTGCACTGAGTGATGGGGGGGAGGGAGGGCCATTCTACCCACCCAGAGAGCATGAGGCCACAGATGGATGCAGCTGGGGGATCCCCAGGGATCAAACTTGTGATCTCCTGACGACAGGGCCGATGCAACACTTAGACGGTTGAGCCATTTGGGAGCTTAATAGAATTTACCTTAGTTTAAAAAATGCTGTGTCTTGTTCTGACATCACTAAACACAAAGAGTGTTAATACAGAGGTGGAGTCCTATTTTAGACACGCTCCTGCAATTTAGAGCAGGAAGTGAGACTGCATCCCTGTCCCTCATGGCCATACGGACACATCTCATGTGTCCTAAAATACATGTGTCCTAAAGTTTGAAAATCAGTGTATAACATTAAGAACTGTCACTACTAAAACACACATTTTTCGGCAAATAAAGAAAACCTTTTTGTGTTTTCATAAGATAGTATGATTTTATGTGTGTACAACTGTTCAAATCTGTGTTTGCTAGTCATGTACTGGCTTTATGCTTGAAATTAGCTAAAATTGTTCTAATGACAAAATGTATTGTTCAACCACTTATTTTAATAGCATAACGTAATCAAGGTATAGGATCACTCAGAGCCAAATGATTTTAGTCCAAGTCCAAGTCAGTTAAATGCCTGAAATGTTCAACTTTGACTTTGAACCAGTTCTGTAGAATGACCCATATAATACACACTTTTCATGGTCATAAGTATATCTTGTCGTAACTTTGTAGGAGAAGGAAAAACATTCTTAACTTAGATGTAAATTAATGGAGAAAGGTTTTATTGAAGGTAGCTTTAGACCACTTCTATTGGCCTATTTGTCATGAAGTGTTTTCACAATGTACAGGACAGCTGGTGTTTTCAAATGGTCTTGAAATCAGTCAAGAGTTTAATATGACATGAATAATGTTTTTGTGTGTTGAAGTTTCAGCAATGCTCATCAAAAAGAAGGTCAACAACTTCTCAAAAATGACAAAAAATGTCAGAGTGACCTGCCCTCACAATTATTTTGAGCTGACCGCTCTACTTCTTTTCCTCAGAATTTTGATTCTGCATGAGTCCTGCATTTTCTGAAGTGGGAAGGGTTTAATTCAGACCCTATATAACATGGTGGACGGGTCCGCTTGGGTACCGCTGCCCGCAGCATCTCTAACAGAGCGTCCTACTGTTCAACAAAGAGGGTGAGTTACCTTTACAGTAATTCTCATGAGTCTTAAAGTTACAAGTTTTACAGTTTCATAGGAAGAAATTCTTTAATGCTGTATTTAATGTTCAGTCTTCATTTATAACTGCTAAGACTGATCTCTCTTAATCTTAACCTTGCATGATTAAATTGTTCTTTTTATTGTGAAATACTTCTTAAGATTGGTGGAGAGTGTGTTGTAAATGGTTCCATATGGAACCTTTGTGAAAAGGGTACTATGTAGCACTGAAAAGGGTTCTTCTATCGTCATGATATCAAGCTTGTAACAATAGAAGAACCCTTTTTGGTGCTACACAGAATACATTTTCAGAAAGGTTCCATATAGAACCATATACAACACATTCTCCACCAATCTGAAGAACCATTTCCCAATACAAATAACCATTTGATCATGCAAAGGGTTCTTTGAGGTGGTTCATGGTTCTATAGAAGACCATTGTCTTTACTAAAGAACCCTTGAAGAACCATCTTTTTTAAGAGTGTACCTAGACTACACGGCACTACTGTTACTGATTACTTCTGTAGAAATTGAACACATTCATACAGTGTATTTGCGGTGGAGTGCAGTAAGGAGTCAGGAACCAAACCTGTGTTCTTCTAACTGTAAAACATCTGAATACGTTCTGGTGTATTTCTGTTTATTTGGGATAGTTTTTTGAACATCTGATCTTAAATTGCGATTGTGTTATAGATGCCTTAGTATTTGAAGGCCTGGTCTTTAAATGCGCCTCCATCCAGGTCCTTCTACTTGATAAGAAGCCTTTTTTTTTTTAGTGCCAAGTTCACTTTTCCAAAACTCTCCACAGTCGTCTCTCCAGAAACATGCAGCTCAGCACAACAGTTCATTTTGTTCCCAAAATGCTCCAGAGCTGCAAAAAGACTAAAGAAATATCTCAGAATAAATTCAACGCATCAAAACATCGATACCAGTGCTCTTACAAGGAGAATCTTTTATCACTGCACAATCACCTCAAAAACACTGCCACCTGTTGGCATTAATGGAAATTCACTATTTTATGTAAATCCATTAAGCAGTAAAGAGAGATTCGCTCTGTAGTTTTGTTTCATCTTGTAATTATTATTATTTCTTTTTTTGGGCTGATGACATAAACAACAATGTATTTATGAAGAAGGGAAGAAGTTGTGAAGAAGGGCAGAAGTTGATTTGAAGTGTTTTGAGGTTTAAATTGTAAATTGTAAAATATTGATTTTATTGATATAAACAAAGATTTTGCTTTGCATTATTTCATTGCAAGTATTTATTTGAATAAAACCAGTTAAACTGTTTGTTACCTAATGAAATATTCTTTTAGGCTGAGCTGACGAATTACATCTGAAAAGCTTCAGAAAGATATATTTTTGTTGCATAGTAACAAAGAACAGAAACAGAAAAATAATTCAATACTTCACATTATCTAGCAAAGACACTGTAAATGCTTACTCTGATCATTTGACCACATCACACCTCATGTCCTCTATTGCTTGTGCACGTATGAATAAGCACTTGCTAATTATGTTCTGAGCCCATAATGGTTTGTCCATTGGAAACAAAATATTTCTAGAAGTGACTCCTTTTTATAGATGCTCAGCACCTCAGAAGGACTTCGGCTCAAATGGGAATCAGTCATGATTGGCCTGTTTATACACATTCAATGAGCAGTTTGTCTCTATAACCATTATTATTGTTGGGCTTTAACTGTTGGCCAATACAGTATTTATGATTTAGTAAACTAATAAACAGTTTATTTTCATGTAAGTTTATGGATTGTGGTGTAACAGTTTTGTAACAGTGTACACAAGCATTTGCAAGTTGAGCTACAGAAATACACAGTCTTCTTAAAGGCTGAGACTGAATGAGACCTGAATGAAAAAGTTTTGGAAATTGTGGTCACTGCATTCTGTATTCAAGCCTGGAAAAAAAATCTTTATGGTCTGGTCCAAACAGAGTGTTGTCACGTTCACTGTGTGAAGAATTTGGACTCAAAAAGTTTAAAAGGTGTTTCGCATAGTCTGATTTTTCATTTTTGAAACATGTCTTCAATTTTTTGGAAAAATCTGATTGTTAAGCTGTTTTTTTAAACACTCTCTGTACATAACAGACAACGCTATGTTTTTAATGCTTCTTTGTGCATTTTCTCATTAATGCAAATCTGTTATCACTAATGGTATTAGTTTATGGCATTAGAACATGCAATCCTCCAAGCTATTATTAGCAAAGTAAAAAAATAAAAAGCCTTGTTTAGATTGAAACAGTTCAATTGCAGATTTGGTGGTGCTACAACAGTAGCTAAGAAACTGAAAAACAATATTATATCACTAAAATACATAATCATTTAGCAAAGACGTGGGAAAGTGATGTGATGCATATAGTGACAACTTGATAGGCCAATTTTTATGTGATTTTTTTCTTTTAATAATAAAGTGTGGCTACAGATGAAAATATACAGGTATTGAGCTGCTGATCAACACTCTACTCTCTCTCCTTCTGGATGAAATGTATGCAAATGAGCTGAGCGGCCACCAATCATGTTGTTACGTGGCGCAATATCCAATTATGTTATGCTTACAGTCAAGCTAAATTTTGAGATTCAATACTTGAATGTGCATCAAGCGGAAGATGGTTGAAAAAAATGTTATAAAAATTATAGAAATTATAGAAAAATTATAAAATAGGATGCTGTATTGTTTAGACATGATTACTTTAATTACAAAGTAATTAACCACCCTAAAACAAGCACACATAAGTCCTTACTGTGCTCAAGTTATTTCAAAGTTCTAATTTTCGAAGCTTTTATTTTTAGCAGTTGCTGTTAAACAATGCTGAAATCTGGTTTGCTACAGCCCCCTCAGCACCCCCACTTCCCTTGTCCCTGTCCATCAGAGCCTTCTAATGAGACCCCACTCATAAAGCTTTCTGAATAACTCACATGTTCTTTTTCCATCTACCCAACGTGCCTCTCTTCTCCTCAGGGTAAAGTCTCTGTGTGTACAGACATCATGCCACATTTTGATTCCTGTAATCGCGTGCAAGGCCGCAGAAATAACCCCATCCCCTGCTCCAACACAAACGACATCAACCTGCCAGAGATTGAAGTTTTCGAAGCCGTGCCTAGAGGTCCAGCACCCACTGACGGTAAGACATAAACTCCGTCTGTTTAGTGACTGCAACCAGCTAATTTTTACAATTGGTAAACTTGAACAACTGTAGGGTCAGATGTTATACAAATGCTCTAACCATACAGAGAATACTATAGGATATACTGTACTGCAGCGGTCTGTCAGTGCATGCACACGAGCACACACATGCTCATCATGCCCATGATATCTGGTCAAAAATGAATATGTTCATTTGTCCAAAATGAGATATGGTAATCTAAAATTTGTATTTGTAGTGAAATGTACAGTGTGTTTGACAGGTGTGAGCCTGAAGCCATTAGCTAGAGAAACAGTCCCAAAGTTGGCCTACTTTAACATGTAACCCGTTTCTGAAATATGTTAAATAAAAATATTAAGCCATTTAATCATAAAGTCATGACAACTTTTCTCTTTATTATGAAACACTATCTTATAATAACAACCTACTATATCATAATGATCTTCTCAGTTATAAGAAGGAGATAACTTTTACTTGTACATCTAATAATACATTTAATACTGCATTATAATATGTACTTTATCACAATTATGATGGAATATCTCATCGTTGAGAAAGCGTAAAAAAGAAAAAGAAATGAGAGAATATGTTCTCTCATATTTGTAGCATAGTATCTTTTAAATGTGAGTTTTTATCTCATAATTATGAGAAACTTTTTCATTAAGACCTAGTATCTCATGAATTAGCTTCTCCTAATTGTGACTTAGTATCTCATAATAAGAGACTGTAATGCTATCTGATTATTAGTTACTCATTATTATGAGATATTAAGCCATAATTCTGAGATATCTATCTTAGAGTCACAACTAACTATTTTATTTTATCACTATGATTCGTATCTGTTAATTATGAAAAACTTATGAAATATTTAGTCTTAAATATGAGAGGCTTTCTTGTTATAATGACTTACCAAGTAATTTATATTTAAGGGCTTAACCTAACAGGTTTACATACCTTACTGATAGTTGGTAAGTAAAATTATCATACTATTAAGCCAGCCGCACTGGAAAACCTTTTTATTTATTTTTAATTATTTTTATTTTTTATTTTTAGCTTCTTCAAAAAATATTTAAAAAAAACATTACAAATATTATTATTGATGTTGGTTTGTAAACATGGCTCATGAAAATGCTATGTTTTATGGTTGTGTCTCAAAACATTTAATATTTTAATGCAATTCAATATTGGGGTCAGACTGCAACTGAAAATGTGATAGTAAATAAAAATAATGCATTCATTTAATGCATATATTATATTATAAATCATATATGTTTGACACAAACGTCCTTTACCTGATGAGTTTGAGGTTCTACCCAATGTAAAAGTATTGTGCAGAACAGCTGTTACAGAGAGAGAATGTACCCCAATGATCAGTTACAGTGACACTTTCTTTTCACCACAAGCCACCAGAGGCCAATTCTGCACTTCTTAATGTTCCACTGTCAGCACAGCTCAGAGTCGCCGTCTGTAAGGGTTCATTCTCACAAAGATCAATGATGAAAGTCTTTCTCAGCGTGATTTGAATTCTGTATCTTGCACCACATCCTGATGAAGTAAGAAAAAAAGTTTGCTTTTAAAGCCATCCAAAGACGAAAAGCTGCATTTGCCTCTGGCATTAGCTTGACCGTATAACAAGACACTTTGGAGCTCCTTTGGGTAACGACAGAACCTTTATGCTGATGCACAGCTTCTTTTTCTAAACAGAGGCTATTTTGCCTCCTATCTGGACACTAGACTTGCAGTGTCTGTGTATGTGGACCACAGGAGGATTTGACTGCAGCAACAGCAACTTGTAAGGCCAGTCCAGGGGACCCAATATTCTGAGAAGTTTCACATTTGGCCCGCTAAAACTCACTGAATTCCATTCTCAGCAGGCCTAATAATTACTCAGTGAGTTAAATCAGGCGTGTTAGAACAGGGAAAATGAAACTGTGGGGTTGCTGGTGCTGGAGCTGATACAGAGAACAGATTCAGGTGCTTGAGGGTCAGTCGAAGCATAAGACATAGCAAATGACCTTTGCAATTAGAACAGTAAAGACAGTGAAGCTCATTCTTTCAACGAGAACAGAGTAGTTGGTGCTGTATTGGCCACTTTAAAATGAACCACTTTTGTACAACTGAGGGTTATACTGTATCTGGGCACATCTGTTTCACTCCACCAGCCAGTTGGTGAACACATCATCATTCTATGCAGGTTTAAAAGCTGTTAAATATTGTTCGCCTCAGTCTTCTGAGTTACAGAAGAGGAAGCTATTAGATCCAACTGTTAAATACATTTGATCTATAAAACAGATAGTTCTGGTCCTAAAATCTGATTGGCTGAGGCGCATTCGAAGCCCACCCCCCAGTAATATCTGTGTGCAGAGCCGCAGAGCCACAGAGCCACAGAGCCACAGTTTCACGCCAGCAGGTTCAAGCTGGTGGCATCCAGCGCATGCACCACATTTGTTTTGTTTTTCTTAGCGAGTTTTAGGCTAATCAACATGTCAGTTGTTTTATGTGGGTTTTCAATAAATTTGTGATACATTTGCATTGGGCTAACGTTATATTTTAAGCTTTAGGCTAAAACAAACTTTGGTTTGAACACATATAGAGATTCACAGGGTAAATATTACACAGCTTATGTAGCCTTGATAAGCTAATACAGGGGCTTTGTATGTGTACAATTAGCTACATAAACATATGCAGGAATAAAACTTTACCTCAAGCAGGCTTAAACTGAGCATAATATTAAGCTTCTAGGCTAAAACAAACTTTAGTTTTTGAACGTATCCCTGCTGAAAAAAAACAGAAACCATTAAGTGTTTCTTTTGGTTTCTGATGCTTTTGTAATGTGTTTTGGCTTATGGTTTAACTAGTTACCAATGGTTGATCACCAATGGTATATTAGCAATGATATTCCTTCCTGAATGCTAATATGCATGGCGACACATACAACCAGCACAAATAGTCGCTGTTTACATCAAAGACGTTCAATCGGCCACTGGTTGACATGAATGGGACAATTGTTTACATGGCACAATCACACTGTCCTACTGCATATGCGTTCCACTGGCCTGAAACTGCAGGTGTAAAATCTATGGTTCTACGGCTCCGCAGTCAGACCCTTTTCTTCGAAGCTGTTGTAAAATCCAAGATATAGCACACCTCAGATCGTCTCACAACAAGTGAATTGTGCTGTTAATGGAATAGTCTTTGACTCTCATGCTGCTCCCATGGACCACCTAGTTTATCGATGAAGTAAGAACCCATTTTTTGTTTAAACTTAGGGGCTGGTGACTTATGTTCATAACTTGAACTAGGCTGGTCAGCTAGCTAACAGACTAAAAGATGGCCAACAGCCTAAACAACTCCATCACTAATGTCAGGCTTAAGTACTTACAGTATAATAAACTGTAAAACAGAAGAATAAAAGTCTAAAAAAATCATTTGAATGGATTACACACTTCAAATGTCTGTGTTTCAGTCAGTTGTACTGTCAAACCCAGGCTGAATCTCCAATGGCTCTGTACTCCTTAAATAGGGTGCTAGCTATGAAAGTTTAGAAATTCTAGCCTCTACAGCCAAATAGTGCATCATATATCAAGCATGGGTGTGGCTGAGTCCCAAATGACAATTTCCTAGCTATATTTTGCACCGCTGGGCTGCAGGATACAGTATCCAATTAAAATTCCTACGTAGTGCACTATGTAGGGATCAAGGAGCCATTTGAGATTCAGCCCCAGCACGAGAAGAGGGGCGCTGCTAGATTGGTGCTAAATGAGACTCGGGTGGTACTTTGGTGACCAATAAGTACTTATAAAGCGATGTTCATTGTTTTGTGACATAAAGTTTTAAAAATTCATGAAAAATGAAATGATTGCAGCATAACTACAGCGATGGGCAACCAAACAGTCTTCTCCTCATTCAGAGGTCCATGATTGCTTGGCAACGATGCTCTAAAGGAATTACGTTTCTTGGCGGAATACTTCTTCATGTTGATTATTATTAATAATAAATTATTTTATGCAAAAATAAAATTGTGTATTTGATCATATTTTTTTGCAGTGCATACTGTGCATACATGCAGTACATACAAAAGCAGTAAGATGTGACTTCATGCAAAATGATTTGCCTTTTTTTTCCTTTTTTTGTTGATAATTTATGTCAAACATAGCGTATCATGACTTACCACAATGTGGCAAAAGATGACAATATACCCACATACCTGACCCATCACTCCCCTTGGTGCACACCCTGATTTTTCTGCTCTCTCTCCTCCTGTACAAACTTTATGTAAATGAGTTGAGTGGCGTCCAATCAGATTCTTGAAATGAATGCATTTATTTTTTTAATTTCAGTCATAATTGTCATAAGGTATCAATTTTCAGGAGATATTTCTAAAGAGATTAAATATAAAATAATTCACTTGACAAAAGAAAAATAAACGAGTAAGATTTTCCAAAACTGGATTTCCAATAATTGTTAAGGATATAGAGAAAATAAGACTGTACTCAAAGCTCTCACCTTTGAGAGATGCTAGAAGACAATTGAACACTGTGGGTCTGAAACGATGTGTTGCTGCCGAAAAGATCTTACTTAGAAAAAGGAACAGACACAAAAGAAGAACATTTGCACTAGCAACTGGATGTCTGAGATGTGGAGTATATTTTATGCTCTGATGATTTTAAATTTGTAATTGGGATTATTTTGATTGTGAGAAGCAGAAAATGTAACCAACTTCTAAGACTGGACTTTGTGGGAAAACGTTCCTGCAGATTTCTTTGAAAAACTGAAAGCAAGTCTCTGAAAAGAATGGAAGCTGTAATAAATGAAAAGGATGGATGCTGAATAAAATAATATTGTATTTATTTGTTGAGGCTTCTCTGTTATTTTTGTGTTAAAGACATGTTTTCTGCTCTTTACCTGATGCTGAAAAATGAACAGCTTGTACTTAATGTTAGTTTTGTAAATTAAATAAATGAAGTGTGGTTTCTGACTTTTACATAGTTCTATACTATTGTGAAAGTAATTGTCTAACAATTGTATGAGTATTTGTTTAGAAAAGTTTATAAGAATAAGTGATAATAAATGTCTTTATTTCTGATTTTTCAGTTCTCAGTGTGAAAAATGTGAAAATGTACGAGGACATGAACAAAGTGGCCCACCACACGGACAAGTACAACAACAGCAGCTTGATCGTGCGTCGGGGGCAGGAGTTCATCATGGGCATTGTATTCAGTCGTCCATTTAATCCTCAAAATGACACGGTCAACATTGAGTTCATGATTGGTAAGCCATTCATTTCTACTCTCTATTAAAAAATCTGAAATAGTTCATTTTAAATGTTTGATTTCAGTAGGTTTTATAGCGTAAACTGTACTATTGATGTACTGTCATTCTGAGAGACTACCCCCCATCCCCACACAGTCACACAGTTTGAACCAAAACTGATGGTTATATATCACTGTTGTCAGAAGAAAACCTTGTATCTCCATTTTTGACGTAATTTGAAAATACCTGTTACCCTTTACATTGTATGTAAATTTCATTATGACTGGACTAAAAGAAATGACCCAAAATTACTTGGAAAAAAACTCTGGTTCTATTGACTTACATTAAAAGTAAAGTAACCATTTTGGAGATACAAGGTTTTCTTATGACAACAGTGATTTATATATATATATATATAGGATTGGCAGGATGGGAAGTGTGACAGGGCTGATGTTGATGACTGAGTGCTATCCTGAAGGACACTGTTGTCTCTGAGAAGTGGGTGGGTACAGTCATGTTCTCACTGGTAGATTTTTCTCTGCCTGTTCACTCTCCCATGTCAGGCAGCAAATGCCCCCAATTAGTATGATCAAGCACTCATATGTGAATCATCTAGTAGACAATTAAAAAGACATCAGATCATTAGCTGTGGTAATTACTAGACAATCTCTGGGTACCAGAAGATGGAGGAGGGGCAGACACGCAAGCTGGTAAGCTGTGCAGGAAGTGTAAAAGACAAGACGGAACCACTTGACTTTCCTGTGTTTCGCAGAATATGTTAAAGAGGTCCACACACAGCAGTAAGGAGGAGGAAACAAGGGCTGTTACATGGAATGCCTGAGTCACAATCACAGGCTTGAGGAAGCAACAGGGTTTTGATTCAAGAGCAGTGCAGGCTGCATCCTGTTTGATTTAATGTTGTCTTCCTCACTGCCAACTGCTGTGTTCTTCAAAAGAAGGGTTTATGGAGGTCTAATAAACAGATTCAGATGACATTGATTAGACATGAGAGGTGCAAAAGAAGAGACTGGGAGACAGAAAGTGACAAACTGAGAGAAAGTATACGAAGAGCTGAGTGAGTGGACCATCTAGTTTAGAGGCTTGTGTCCAATATCCAGGAACTCAGTTCAAATCTCAGCAATGCTACAGTCATCAATGGTTCAATAGAGCTCATCCAGCCCTGCTGCTTAGTGTGTGTCTCAATCCCATCCTGATGAATTACTATTGAATTAAATTGTCATTAACTCTGCTATCTACGGAGCCAAGGTGAATGACCGGTGAATGAAGGTGTATTAGGTTTTTAAGAGGTCTAACAATCTAAGGGTCACTTGCAATCAAGCTACACCTTAAACAAAAGACTGACATTTCATGCTTTAACAACATCAGCATTTGGAATTGTAGTGTTTAGATGTCTGGATGCTAGTGATATGGTCAGTGTCTCGAGAACTTATTCCAAGACGATTCTCTGCTCACTCTTAAAAATTAAAATGGCAAATGGACTTCCTTCGAGCGATGTCCTGGAAGAACCACTTTTCTGAAGAATCCTTCAGTCCATGGTTCTTTAAAGAATCATGTTTGTAACTGAGATGTGTTTGAAGAACCTTTATACAACACTTAGTTCCGGCCACGCAAGCTGATTGGTTGAGAAGCGTTTTTTTCACAAACAATGTATCACTCCGCAATGGCTTTGACAGCTGTAGGAGACGCTCAAGCCATTTTTACTTCTTACTTTGCACAAACAGAAAATGGACACTTTTAAGATCACATTTGACCGACAGCCGATTTGGTCAGAGTCTGAAAATGACACTACACTAAATTCCCAAACTGTCATCACCACTGAGCAGCTTTTCTTAGTCAGCAGTTGTGACAGAAAAACACCTGGAATCAGCCAGAAATTAACCAAATACCATTCGTCAAACAAAATGGGCTGTAAGATGCTTTACAGACTGGCTGGAACAGAACAAGGAACTGGAGAACGAACTGCTGGCTGTGCAGAGAGTAAGCGGAGTTCATTACTCTGACGTAGCAACAAGCTGCTTTTTAAGGAGCTATAATTGCTAACATTAAAACATATTAATCAAGGCCCAATTTGTTTATTTATTTATTATTTGTTTCTTATTTTATTTATTTAACTGTTATATAAAAGCAATAGAACACTAAAGGGTGTGTGTTATCGGAAATAACATCACGGCTGTGATTATCTGCGACCAAATCACAGCTGTGATGTTATTTCACGACAACACACTCCCTCTCGTGTTCTACTGCTTAATTTGGGAACTTAAAGAACTTTGTCATGATGTGAATCAACTTTTTTTGTAGAACCGAACATCCAAGCCAACAATCATTTATTAATGTTTCATACCAAAGAAGATTCTTTCATGGAACCATGCATCAAAGTCAAAAAGCCTTTATGAACCTTTACAGTGTTGTTTTAACTGTTTTGCACTAAGATTATTTGCTTCAAAGCTGCAGAATGGTCATAGCACAGTTGTAAGGATGTGAACATAGGGCATAAACCACGATCATGTTGTCCCAGAACTGTTTCAGAATAGTTAAGCTTTAGGTTAACCATCAAGTTATGTAAAGCTTTTTTTAAGGTTAGATTAGGTTAGACTTTATAAAGTAACAGTAGGCCTTGTATGCTTAAAGGGGAATTTTGCAAAAATTAAACCAATTCAGCCAGTTTTGTTTGATACTATTTTGTCTTACATTGCCCTGCATGTATCTCTATCCAATGAAAGGTTTTATAACAAAATGTTTTAGCCCAAAACTACAGTAAATCAATGTCTCAGGCATCAGACAACATGTTTGTAACCATTTCATGTAATAGCTTTCTGTGATGTAGCATTAACACATCCCCTTTAATTTACTTCACCTGTTTTGATGCATTGGGAGATTTTTTGTTTGAGTCATTGAAGTTAATTTAGTGTTTGTGTTAATTCACTAATTAGTACAAAATTAGCATTAAATACAGTTTGTGATTTACAGTACAGGATGCTTCAGAGCTGTCTTCGTTGCATGTCTTGTTTGTCTACAGGCAGTAACCCCAATAGTCTCCAAGGAACCTTAATCACTGTGAGTCTTGGTGGGGATTCCCAGATGTTCAACTGGAAAGGCCGTGTGGTGGATACCAACTGGACTGAGACCATAGTGGGTATCACTCCATCCTCAGACTGCATCATTGGCCTGTTCAGCACCTTCATAACAGTTATAACCCCTACAATGAAACAACGCACCAAAAGAAACCCCAAAACAGACTTCTACATCCTCTTCAATCCCTGGGCCCCCTGTAAGCACTTTGCATTCTACAGTGACATTCAACTTAATTCTATTCTATCGGTTCTAAAGGTAAATCTCATGTGTGTTTATGCTGCTACACAGCCGATCAGGTTTACATGGCCAATGAGAATGAGCGGGCAGAGTATGTGCTGAACGACACAGGGGTCATCTACAATGGAGTGATCGATAAAATAACCAGTCGACCTTGGAACTATGGACAGGTAAGAAGTCACACTAGGGTTTTCAGACTCCACGGCTTGAAGGCCAGAGCACTGCAGGGTTTACACACTGGATGCAGTTTATCAGGCACTCTGTACATTCAAAGGTTTGTAAACATCTGATTATCCAAAATTTTTCCTGAAAACAAGACAAGGGTATTAATAGGGAATACATTCTCCTTTGCTTCAGTGACAGTCTTTACTATTCTGGAAGGCTTTACACTAGAAGTTAGAACATTGCTGTAAGGATTTGATTGGATTCAGCCACAAGAGCATTAGTGAGGTCAGGTACTGATGTTGGATGATTAGATCTGGATCACAAATGTCATTCCAACCCATCCCAAAGATACTGGATGGAGCTTCATCATTACAGAGTATTTCCACTGCTCCACAGGCCAGTGCTGGGGAGCTTTATACCCTTCTAACCAATTCTTGGCATTGGGCATGGTGGCCTTAGGCTCATCTGCAGCTGCTCCAGAGCGTCCTATTCCATTTATAATGCTTTTCTATGATATAATTATACAAGCTGTGTGCTAGAGGTTAATGAGTGTGTAGGAGCTTTTTGAATAGTTAAAGAACCTTCACATAATACGGGTTCTAGCACAATTTAAAGGTTCTTCCTAAAACTTTTACATCATGTCGAGGATCTTTAAAAAGGGTTTTTACACTCAAACATTTATAAAAATACTGCTCTAAAGAGCCACTGAAAGGTTCTTTAAGGAGCAAACATTGTGCAAAGAACTTTTTCCGGCACCTGGTTTTTAAGAATGTGTATCATTAATGGGTGTATCTTGAATTAATTAGAATGAGTGCCTGAATACTTTTGGACGTACAGCGTATGTTTTAGAGTTGTGCTGCAGTCTGCCAGAATTAAAGTTAATGAGTCATAAGTGAGACATTTTTAATAATGATAAAAACATCTAAGTCTGGCTTTAGATCTGGCTTATTGCTGGGCATCCACTTCACTCTACAGTTTAGCTGTGTTCGTGCTTTAAAGCAGAATTCAACCGGTTTGTCAAAATGTCTACATAATTCAATCACTGAGATGTGAACAGACGTGTTGATGTTAAATGGTTTATTGTACAGAAACTTACCAATGCTGGTTTCTTTACAGTGGTGATGACAGGAACCAGGGGTCACAATGTCTACAAAAAACTATGAATTTGTGAACTGATACTTGTCTTTTATACATTATGCTGATGATGATAAATAGTGATAATTCTGACAAAAAAAAGAAAAACGTTTTCTTTGGTAATGTTTTTCCTTACAACTGACTACATGTACCTCCTTGCCATAAATAACTAGTTTAAAATACATTTTAGGTCAACACTTTATCGCAAAACTCTTCTAAAACAGTGTCGCAGGCATCAGACAGTGTATTCATAACCATTTAATGTAATGACTTTCTATAAGGGAGCTTTTAGAGGCATTAAAAGCTTTGGACGTCTGGTTCCTATCACCATCACTAGAACTATGAACAATTCTGAGTTGGTACATTTCTTTAAAATTCTACATTTCACATCAAGCCCCTCTGAATGACAATGTTTAGGTTCAAAGATTGAATTATGCAAATTTTCAAAAAATAAGTGAAATTCCTCTTTAACTCAGCTGTTTTGAAGGAATATAATTCCAAAACTCATCATAGACCACTCACATATAAAGAATTTTCTTTTTTCCATGATGTATGTTGTTGGGAGTGGGCTTTACATATACAGTCATATGCAAAAGTTTGAACACTCAAATAACATGTTTGGTTGATTCTCTAAGTGAAAATAAGTTAACACATCCTTTAGAGTAAAACTTAAATATGGAATTTTTCAGCAAATTTTTAGAGCACTATTTTTTGATTATTAATTTTATTTTTATTTTTTTGGTATTTTTATACTTATTTAAAATACTGGGAAAAAAACATCAAATATAAAATATGCCATAATTTTGCCACATTTTATGCTTTATTTTTCCCCAGTGCATTAAATCCAACAAATAAAAAGTAATTGTGCATTGTAATGTGCAGAGCTGTGCTCTCTGTAGCGCAGTGGTCACCAGCCCTGCTCCTGTAGATTTACTTTCTTAAAGAGTTTAGCTCCTGCCCTAATCAGCCCCATCTAAAGCAGCTAATTGTTTTGCCTTCAGAAGTCCTAAATTAGTTGAAGGAAGTGTATTAGATCTGGATCTGAGGTGAAATCTGCAAGAAGGTAGATCTCCAGGAGGAGGGTTGGTAGCTACTGCTAACTTATTTTCACTTAGAAAAGCAATGAAACATGCCAATTAATTCATTTATTTTATTTTTGTCCCTTTTCTGGCCCTCAATTTATTATGTTTAAAGTACTAATTGTATTTGTTTATATCTATAAATGAATAAATGCATGTTTAAACACATATTTCTTTAACTAACTTGATTTTCCTCCAGTTTAAGCTTGGAGTTCTGGACGCTTGCCTCTTTGTTTTGGATTTTGGGAGAATGCCCCTCCAGTTCAGAGGAAATGCTATAAAACTGGTTCGGCAGGCCTCAGGAATGGTATTATGTGTATTCTGGTTCATACAAGAACATATATGGCAGAAATGACAGTTTAGGTCTAACAGTTAACACACTGAACAACAAAATGGTGCTTACTGTTTACTACTGCCTGCCTTGTATTCTCAGATTAACTCCCAGGATGACAATGGTGTTCTGGTGGGTAACTGGAGTGGAAACCTTTCCCTTGGTACTGCGCCCTCAGCCTGGACAGGCAGTGCAGAGATCCTGCTCAGTTACGCCTCTAAGGGCGGTGTGCCTGTGAAGTTTGCTCAGTGCTGGGTGTACGCTGGCACACTCAACACCTGTGAGTATGGCACAGAGAGACAATCATATTTTATGTATTATAGTCAATAATGTACACAGGTCTCTAAGACATCAGCGTTCATCTTGTCGTAACTGAGCACTGAGCTGTTCCGTACAGCACTGAAAATGATTCAGATCGAGAGCTGTCTGTCATGGAGATGAACTAATACCTGTCACTCAAATTAAGATGGTTCTGACGTGCTTATCTATCCCTGTTAAAATAAGTGGTAGCACTTGTTATCAGTGGTCACCAACTCTCCTCCTGCAGATCTGCTTTTCTGCAGATTTAAGGTCCAGCTTGCATCACACATGTCCTTACCTAACACTAATGTATCTGATCCAGCCATTCAAGAACTTCTGAAGAAGTTAATTAGCTGGAGAAGGTGTGGTAAATGGTGGTTGTAACAAGACCCTTCAGGAGGGTAGATCTCCAGGACCAGGGTTGGTGACCACTGATTTGTAATAGCTGGGCCCTGGCAAAATAATCATTAGCTAATAGTTTGAACATGTTAGTGAATAATCACATTGCTTGACAATGCTTATGCATATACGTCACAAAGTAAATGTTCATAATTCAAACAGTAGCATTCACTGATGCATGTTTTTCTGTCAGAACAAAACCTTTTATCTCCATTTTTAATTATTTTTTAATTTTTTTTACATTTTTCATTAATTTTTCATTGTCTTACATTGTGTCATTTATTTTTACTTAGAAAAACCAACAAAACATTTGACTAGTAGTGCCCAAACATTTTCGTACGCCTGCATGCTTTAGCAGAAATCAAACAAACAGCCAAAGTATTACAGTGTATTTACCTTCCACTGTAGTCCTCCGCTGTCTTGGAGTGCCTGCAAGGATCATCACCAACTACTGCTCTGCTCATGACAACATGGGTGACCTGAAGACTGATATTGTGCTGGACGAGGATGGGAGAATGGACACGAACTACACAACAGACTCTATCTGGTGAGATAACTTGATGAGCGGCCAATATCTCCTCAACAGCAGAACGCAGTCACACAACAACTCATAGCTACTCAGGTTTGCTTCGAGAAGTTACCGCAAATTTGAGGGCCCCATTTGTTACTGCAACAACTTTCAATACATCCAATACTCTCAAAATACTCAGTGCTGAATGTTCTCCTTTGCATCCAGTTTATCTCTGCATGGTGCTATCAGGTACAGTTGGTTTCATTATGTAACATGAGGTCACCAAAACATACCTGAACTTGGTCACTGTATTTATATTGTAGCATTTTCAAGCAATGTGTAATGTTTAGTCTTGCTATTCGCTCTACTGCAGTTGCTCTCTGGGTCTGTTTGCTGGGGACTCTTATTCCGAGGAGTGGGGTTAGCTTGCTTGATGGATATGAGGAGTGTAGACATGATAGAGATTCTCTTGTCACCCCTCGGGGGAGGGCCTAGACCTGAGCTATTGCTTGAGTTAGCTGTTAGCCCAAAGCCCCATTTGTGTACAGCGAAGCTGTGGCCAACTATAGGTGTTAATAAAGCACATTGCATTGTGCATAACCTTCTTTCCTAGTGCACAATGCTACAATATTAATAAAATATAATGGTAATATATTAGTTCTACATTTATTTATTTAGTACATTATCCAGAGCAACTTACAATTGCTTGCAAAAATGATATTTTGGCAGGTGAAAGCATCTTTAAACTAGGTAATATATCTACTATTTCTCATAATGAGATTGCTGTAAGAATTTTAGATAAAACTTTACTGAAAATTGGCATTTGTTAAGTTGTACAATACCTACATAAGCCTTTCACTGATATAACATTAAACCTATACAAATATTCTTAAAGGCTTATTCAAATAAGTGTCAGATAATATTTTCTTAGGCAAAATCACACCAAAATTGACAAAAGCAGCCACTGTTGGAAGAGGAACAGTAAAGTTACTATTATCATTATAACATTTTTCAACCCATTTATAGACAATTTCTCTTGTTTTAAGTAACTTTATCCAGTTTACCCAAGCAGATATTTTAGCACATTTGAAGCGTCTCGAAAGAAGAAAAATAAACTGCTGATGATAATTTCACAATTATTTTGAACAAATAAACATCTGGGAATAGATTGAGTAATCTTATAACATTTTACAGTAATATCATAATGAAAAATCTGACTACATTTGAAATGATTTTACTTGCCATGGCATCATTTTTTGCAGTGAAGCCGATGTGACACAAAGTACCCAGAGAATCTACAAAACATTAAGACAAGCGCTCCATCATAGCCTGATCTAGTAAATACAAATATAGACTTGGAGGACAAATTAAACACGTTAAGTCAATATGTACCATTTCCCAGTGTTTGTCTTTGCAGGAACTTTCACTGCTGGAATGAGGTGTTTTTGAAGAGGTCTGATTTACCTCCAATTTATTCAGGCTGGCAAGTGGTGGATTCTACTCCTCAGGAGACCAGTGATGGTAATAAGTTCACATGTTTTCAGTCACTCTAAGCCATGTATGTAGACCAACACATTTCAGCTGGAGCAAAACAAAGTAAAGCTCTATATTAAGATACAACATATTTGGCTAAATAATTTGAAAAGCAGCAAAAAAAATGTATTTACTGGATTTAAATGTGTACATGATTTCTATATAAATCATTACTGTCCAAAAAGTTGTGTTAGTGTAATATCAATGTACTTGTTTTATTAGTCGATGCTGGGCATTGCACATGGTGACCTTAGGCTGATGTGCGGCTTCTTTTGCCCCCCATTCTACTGACAATGCTTTTCTACAGTGGTTATTCAAGTTGTGTGTGCACAATTGGACACCTGTGTCAGCAATGGGTGAACCTTCTCTAATTAAAGGGGGTGTCTGGATACTTTTGGACATTTAGTGTATATCACACAAATGAGAAGAAATTAAAAATCCCCAAATACTGAAAAAGTGCAAACAAAAACACAGTTTAATGGTTATTTCCTATAACATAAAGATCATAACATAAAGAGCTCTTGGTTGACTGTTCATATTTGTTGCAGGCTACTACCGCTGCGGTCCTACATCTGTCAGAGCCGTCAAAGAGGGAATGCTGGGCTATCAGTTTGATGCACCCTTCGTGTTTGCTGAGGTGAACCGGATATTAGCTGTCTTTGCAGCTTCTATACACTCTGCAGCTCAAATCATTGTTGTTCATTTACACAAGTCATTGTATGAATTTCAATTGTGCCACACATTTCTATTCAATCAAATAGAGTCAGTATACATAGGCTTTGTTACCACAACCTGAATTTCAATTGTAGATGGAACAAAATTAAAATATTTCAGAGGTTAATTGGAATTCTCTCCAGATCAGATTAAAGAGTTTCCATTCATTTCATGTACTTTCTCTCATTTATGTCCATTTGGCTGAAACTGGTTATTTAAGACAACGCAATTAATTTATTTAATGTCAACATATTTTCAGTTTGTAAGTCAAACATTGGCTAATTTTTTAAAAATGCATTTGTTTTTAAATGCATCTCTAAGACATCTAAGTGCATCTCTAAGTGTATCCATGCTGAAGAGCTGTTTAGTGTGATAAAACACTAATCCTGTACAAAACTTATGTTCTTAAAACCAGGTTAATAGTGACGTGGTCTTCCATAAACGAGACAAGTACGGAAACATGACAGTTATCGCTTCAAACACCACCTACGTGGGACAGCTGATTGTGACCAAAAGTATTGGTTCCAATATGGCTGAGGACGTAACAGAAAATTACAAATATCCTGAGGGTAAGTAAATGCCAATCACTGTTTTAACACTGTTCAGCAGCTTTGACCTCCAGTGGATAAAAGCCTTTTGCTCCACCCACAGGAGAGCTTGTAAAAAGTCATCCAAAGTTTGCTGGATATTAGTTGTTTTTTTTTTTTCAAGAGCTCCATCTGCTGTGCAGAATTAAAATAGTGTCTATTTTTATGGTTTAATTTTTTACTAATCTTTTTTTTCAGATTTAGAAACTTCCTGTTAGTCAAATATAACTGAAACCTTCCTGTAGCTTTGTCTGAGAGGCCTACTCAGTTTTCAAGTCAAAGGATCAGGAACTTGTGAATTATCAGAAATAATAATGAGCCCTGTTAATCAGAACTAAGCCTTAGGCTATTCACATTTTCAACTATGACTAATGCTGTCTCTGCACTTTGGTGAGAGCAATGGGATGATACTTTTAGACGTGTGAATGGATGATGTATATTAGGTTGTTTAGAAGTGTCCTTTTGCATTTTTTACTTAAAAATTGGACTTGGATAGGCTGTGTCCAGCACAGATTAACCTGTTAATTAACTGGTGATTTGGGAAATCACTAATCTATACTGGACTCAGGTCCTTCAGGACTGCTATATCATAATTTAAAACGTTTTTTTTTAAACCAACTACTACAAAAACCTGCCTTGCAAATGATGTGCGCTATTAGAAAAGACTCTTTCAACAGATCAATTAAGGTTTTAGAGGAAAGAGGTCATTTTTCTGAAAACTAAATCATCAGAGTTTTTTAATCAAAGTCTAATCAAATTTTAATTCAATAAGTTTAGCTTATTTGGCTTCTTTTGAGAGCCATTTGCCATCTTCAGCAGCACAAAACTCTAAATTTGGTGTTGTCATCTCTCCACTTGTCCCTCTGCCTCTTTTTCCAATGAGCACTGCATGAGAAATTTGTATCAGAGTGATTAACTTTGCGGCAAAGCAGCACTATCAGATGCCACAGGCTGCTCTGAAAGCAGATAGCTCCTTCATGAGGAAGCTAATATTGGAGTCGGATCTACTCACCCCTTTATTTGTAAGCAGATCTGAGCGAGCCCAAACAGATAGTTTGAAGGGAATGAAATCAATCACTCAATCATTTTTTTGCTGCTTGTCTTACGCCCCACTCTGTATGATTAGCCAGCAGAGTAATTTTTCATATATTTGAAATGTCTTGCTCTAAAACATTTACAGAAATCAGCAATATTTCACCTGAGAATTGGATAACCCACTCCGTTTCATTTCTTTTTGAGAATTGTGGAGCTCACTGCTTTAACTTGTTAAATCCTGAGCTAAAAAGTATTTCTGATTTCATATCCACTCGTTAGTAACATTTTGCAAAGCTACTGTCACAGCATGGAACTTCTTTTACACAGTGATAGGAAACAAGGTAGCACATAGAAAACTCCAATTCCACAGGCTGATCCATTTAACTATGACGAATGTGGACTTGCAAATACTACTCTGAGACAGGCCTGGTTCTACAGGGGTCCATGAGCATTTTCACACCCCTCAGTTAAGCCTTATTTAGCATGCATTTAGACAGCCTGCATAAGGCTCAAAACACACTTCACGCAAGAACGCGAGCAGAGATGTTTTGAGCTACGCAGATGAGGTTTTGTGTGTAGCTGTGTTCAAAAATATCTCAGAACACATTTCATAATTCTGGGAGTCACAACAAGGGGCGCTATGACGACAGCCATAGCAGATGAGCAGTTGAGTCTCAGGCAAAGAAGGCTTATGTAAACATAAAAAATATGATACATTATTGCCTTTCCATTCCTCTAGAAGACGTAAAGCAGCTCACTCTCCTCTACTTGTCCACGTTTAGCTGTTGAGGCTGTTGGATTAACAGTAGATCCCTCCCTGATTTGTTCTCTGTTGCCCCATTTAGTACTGAGTGTTTTAACCACCACAGTAACATTAGAACGTATGGTGAGTTTGTGCAGAAGGACCGAGCGTTTGCAATGCTTTGGCTGAGCACTCTCATTTCTGCACACGTACTTGCGATGAGTATGTTTCTGGCCTAACTCTTTCCTAAGACCAGTGCCATAACTCTTTATGTATGCATGTAGAACAGCTCTAGTAGTGTAATATGAAGACTAATTAATGTACATTTCACCTCTACTCCTGACAAAGCCTGAAACACATCCTCATGTGATCTCTGCAAACAGTGTATTTGAATGCAGTTAGCATCGTCGTTAGCAAACTGGATACAAGAAACTGGATTGTTAATGTCAGGGTTAAAGGGGTGCAGGACAGCAAGACAGGCTTTATTTTTTCATTTCAAATTGAATTGGATGTTAACTGTCAGCTGTTTTTAGTACTCAAAATACATGTAAATTGAAAGATATATATATTAATATTCTTCTTCTTATTATTATTATTATTATATACTTCTGCTCTTCTTCTTCTTCTTCTTATTATATTATTATTATTATGATTATTTATCTGTACAAATATTTATTAGTTCCTGATTTCTTTCATTTTGCGTAAAAGATTTGATTCCATGAATTGGAATGGACTCAACCCTATCTCTGCCCCTGCCCCTCTGTCTCAGAGAGTAAACACATGTTCCAGTCTTTTTGTGTTTGCTCATCGTTTCAGCTGTAGATTTTTTATTACGACACTAGAGTCAATCAGATGAGAATTTCTAGACCAAACCACATGCAATAGGGGGATTTAAATTGAGCACTTAAACAGAGATTTAATGGAGTGAACTGGATCACTGTGATGTGTGTATCGTGTCCGTGCCTTAAACCGTTCTGAGATCGTGATGGTTAGAAGTCAGCTGGGCTTATGAGAGTTAAATAGCAATAATAAAAAAGAAACAGAAGAAACTGTCTTTGTCAGATAACATTCACTACGAAGAATTGGGGGGTATGAAGCCAGAGAAGTAGCTCGGCTTTTATGCTCTCCCCTATTTCTCACATGAATACCCCTCACCCCCTACCCTGCAGGCAGTCCTGAAGATAAGCTTGCCATGGAACAGGCAGAATCTCGAGGCATGAACAGATACCAACTGGCACTGCCGGCCACTGATGTCCAGCTGCAGCTCTGGGCCAGCCAAATCAACCAGGGCAAAGACATCAGCGTGACCATATACATCAACAACCTGAGCAAGGAGCAGCGGACTGTCCAACTCGGCCTGACCTGCAAAGTGGACTATTACACCGGGGCCACAAGGTCCATCTTCAAGACTTTCACCAAAACCTTGGATCTGCTGCCTTTTCAGGGTGAGTCAGATATAGAGACATTACAGTACCAGATTTCTGATGGTCCAAACCATCAATACCAGTGAATGTACCATATATGGTTCTCCAGACCTACAATGTATAATACAATAAACAAATGTATAATACAAACATGTGTAGCTTTAATCTACTAAATACTTCCCACTTTTTTATGCAAGTGAATTAAGGATTATCCGATCTGCTCAAAAATATCTCTGAAAAATATTTCCAGAAGGTGTCTGACTTTCGCACTGTACTGTATGCCATTTTTGATGATGATCTATGTGTCTGTGTGTTGTCCAGCCAAGCAGGAGACCTTCACCGTGGCAGGTGTGGAGTACAAGGCCTTGGTCGAAGGCAAGCCTTTCTTGTCCTTTGTTGCGTATGGATTAATTAAGAACACAGGCATTTCCATCACCGCAATGTCCGTGCTTCATCTGGATGCCCCTCCACTTTACATTGAGGTATATGACTGTCTCTTCATTTACACGGTGCATTTCTTACACCCTGTTGATTTTATGGTTCACCTTTGCAACAGTTAGTGCTAAATGACAAATAGTTAACAAGTGGCAAAGTTCTTTTGTCCTAATGTGAGGTATTTGTTTCACTCTTTGCTACATTTTTAATGTTTTGGATTATAATGTTTACATTTGGGATAATACTAAACTATGATAATCTCATGTCCAGTGATGGGAGCCCACTTCCCTGTGTGGCTTTACATCATCGTTTTCCAAAGAAAAACATGCATCTCCAAAATAATAACCTTTACAAAAGGAGGCAAAAACATCCATAACTTTTAATGTGTCAATGCAGCTTTATTGATCTCGAAGGGAAATTGCATTAGCCAACTCTAAGCATGAATTTTGTGTGTACTTGTGTCCATTTATAAGCTATCAGTCTGTTAAATCAGAGAAAAAAAAGGTTGAGCACTGCAATGTTTAAGCAGTGTCATATCCTCAGACTATTCTAACCCATATGCACTTTCTCTGTGTGATAACGTACTATCAGGTGAGTGGAGCCTCTCAGGTCGGAGCAGACCTTTATGTGACAGTGAAATTCACCAACACTGTTGGCTATGATCTGAACGACGTGACCCTACGGATGGAAGGATCAGGCCTCATGCCTCTGAAAACTAAAGAATACAGGTAACACACTGATGGATGGAAAACACAAATAGGCCACTCTGATCCGCCTGTTAGAACCAGATACAGGGGTCCGAATTTAGCCTAACGAGTGGAGGGTATCAGCGTTGGGAGTAGCCTACATAGAGCAAGTCAAATGTAAAATGTTTCAGTGTAAAATACAGTTATCATATTCATTTCTCTGAATTTGCACCAGTCCAACATATAACAAAGCATTTGTTTGAATGTGTTTTATCATGAATGTGAATGCTAGAAGGGTCTCTGCAGGCCCCTACAATCCTGAATGTTCTCTTTGTCGGTTTGTAGTAACTAAGCAGGTTTATACTGCCAAACATAATATCACATGAAAATATTTGTGACTGTGCTATCTTTGGGAATAAAACCAAAGCCCACACATTTTACCCCTTTGTTGTGATGTCGACGCTCTTTAACACTCAAATCATTCAGGTTTTAAGGTACCTTTAGATCAGAAAAGTTTTATATTAACAACAGTTTGGGAAGGAAAACTGTTTTTTATTGCTTGTCTTTTATTGCTTAGGCAAAATCTGCTCTTTACACCAAAGTAGGTACTATGACATTGATATACTCAAAGGACAGTTTCACACGTAACCTTTGCAGGTATTTTTTCTCACTGAATTAAAAAGTAACAGTAAAAATAACTTACAAATTACAAAAGCAAACCTTTATGTACAACTTTAGTATTATACGCTGTGATTAGACAGTGAAAAATGACAATCTCTTGACTTGTTGTGTCCAGGCAATCATGTTGGCATTTAGCAAAATTCTTTAAAGGCAGCAAAAGTCGTTTGTTCCGTTTGAGTGAATGACACATGCACAATATTAAAAATACCCACCCCCCTTTGTGAATATCAGTGCTATCATTATAAGCAGTAATCCATGTGTGTTTACAGAGGTGCTAAACTGACTTGGTGAGACTTCATACATTTTTGATATTACAGATTTACTACTAATTTCATTCATGCTGCTGCATCCTGTAGTTTACATGTACAAATAGTCTTTACTAATAACTGTTATTTCTAATAATACTCGAGTTAGAATAACTTGATGTTTACTTTATCTTGTAGTCGGATCGCTCCGGGTTCTTCAGTGAAGTGGATGGAGTCGTTCACCCCTCAGTTGGCTGGGAAAAAGAAGCTGGTGGCCTGCCTGGACTGCACTGCTATCAGAGATGTGTGTGGCCAGCTGGACGTCGATATAAATCCTGAAAATGGAGGAACTGACTGAGCAAACAGTATAGGAGAGAGAGAGAGAGAGAGATCTTTACCAAATGCTTTTCCTTCTTTTTGCTTTGCTAATGTGATTTTAAAGTACAAATCCCACTTCTGAAAAAATGTAAAATGCAATAATAACAAGAATCTGTGATTTGCTAATTCTTTCAAACCTTTATTTAACTAACAAAAGTGCAAAGAAAAGATTTCCAATGTTTTCACTGACCAACCTAACTGTATTTTGTATTGTGTCTGCAACACACAGAGGCATGTCTACAACTGTGTTGCATCACCTTTCCTTTTTAATTAGACTTTTTAATGGTTTGGGAACTGGGGATACTAACTGTTGCAGCTTTGTGAGTGGACTTCTTGTCCATTGTTGCTGAATACAAGACTTCAGCTGTTCAACAGTCATAGCACACTTTTCCACTCTCTTTCAGTCACCTGGGATGATCTTGTGCCCAGAGAACTCAGCAGTGTTTCTGCATAGAATTGATGTGTGGCTTTGTCAATATTTACAAAATACAATCAACTTGGTCAACTAAAACAGTACATGTCTTTTTTTGCACTTTTGTCAGTTAAATAAAGATTCAAAAGAATTAGCAAATCACAGATACTTGTTTTTTATTGCATTTTACAAAATGCCCTTTTTGGAAAATGTGGTTTGTATTTTAAACCCTACATTTCTGTATTCTGATTCAATCAAAATCAATCAATGTCATAATGTTTTTTTTTCCAAAAATTGCCATGTAATATTTAAAAGGTGCCTTAGCATTTTGCATAATTTGCTTGACAATTTTTCAGATGATATAACGTTCCATTTACTAATATATTTCCTTGAGGACTGAAGTGTATTTCATACTCCTCCATCTATAACTGATTTTCTTTACAGTAGTGCTGTTGCGCTGATGTTTCTATTAACAATACTAACAATAAATATCATTCCTGAAGCATATTTGGACTACTGTCATTAATGTGAACATACAATCACATGCCACATACCAGCTGATAACCCAAAATAGGTTATAATATCAGGGCATTATTACTGTGCTCTATACATATTGCTGTTTCTATGTAACCTTGTCTAGAATTTTAGAAATAACTATGAAGGCTTTTAAAAATATATATTATAAATAGGCAGAATTAACCCATTAAAAGACTAGCAGGTCCAAACTTTTAATAAAAACTAATATAATTAGTCACCTCCATTCTGACTCTCAATACCATATAGACAGTGTTTCTAGAAAATCCTGTCTTCTGTTTGAGTCTTTAGGCTTCTTAATAGTTTGTTAATAGCTTGTTCATTATTCCTCCTTTGTCCACATTAATACTGAGTATTAAGCTTTAGGATGTTATAAGTCTGTGATTTTAACGAGTTACAGATATAACCACCACCCTACCCTCCTCCTGTTTGGCGATCACCTGGAGGGGTGGAGGGTTCACAAACAGAGGAAACAGAATGCAAGAAACAGAGAAGGAAGACTATCATACTGAAATCAGAACATTTCCCCGAACTTTTCTCTAAATTGTTAGTTGCCCTTCATTTGTCCTTGACGTTGGGTGAATGGCATGCTGATGACCACCAGCCTCTGTTTATGCACTGACTGATCCAGACTCAGCTGGTTTGCTGCTGTCTTGTTTTCTTTTAAGAGTTAAATTACTATTTCTCAGAAAAAATAAAATAGATTTCAGCTGTGTGGATTTTCATCTCCCTTCTGCTGTTCATCGTTGTGGACATTGTTCGTCAGCTCTGTTTTTCTTTAGCATCCGTTTTTCATTCTTAGCTTTTCTCTCACTAAATGCCAATGTCTCTCTTGCTTAGTCTCTCTCTCTTTTTCAGTCTATCTATCTATCTATCTATCTATCTATCTATCTATCTATTTCACTGTCTCTCACTCTCTTGCTCTGCCCTTCTCGCTCTCTCTCTCTCTCTCTCTCTCTATCTCACTCTCACACTCTGTCTTTCTCTCTTTCTCTTTCTGTCTCACTTTATCTTTCTTTCTTGCTCTGTCTCTCTCCCTTTTTCTCTCTCTCTGTCTACTTATCTTTTTTCTCCCTCTGTCTTACTCTATCTATCTATCTATCTATCTATCTATCTATCTATCTATCTATCTATCTATCTATCTATCTGTCTCCCTCTCTCTCTCTCTATCTCACTCTCACACTCTGTCTTTCTCTCTTTCTCTTTCTGTCTCACTTTATCTTTCTTTCTTGCTCTGTCTCTCTCCCTTTTTCTCTCTCTCTGTCTACCTATCTTTTTTTCTCCCTCTGTCTTACTCTATCTATCTATCTATCTATCTATCTATCTATCTATCTATCTATCTATCTATCTATCTGTCTCACTCTGTCTCTCTCTCTCACTCTCTCACTCTGTCTCTCTCTCTTTCTCTTTCTGTCTCATTTTATCTCTCTTTCTTGCCCTGTCTCTCTCTCTTTTTCTCTCTATCTGTCTCACTCTGCTGTTCTCTCTCTCTCTCTCTCTCTCTCTCTCTCTCTCTCTCTCTCTCTCTCTCTCTCTCTCTCTCTAAAGGTAATTCCAGGCCACACTCCCTCATCTGCTCATCTGTTTGCCTGCAGGCGCGGCGGCGGAAGGGAAAACTCCTCCACTGACGCAATAGGTGCCTTTTTTTCATTTGGTCCAATTCCTCCATATTAATGAGACGTTGCTGGATTTAGACAGCTCGAGCCTAGTCTGCTGCGTCTACCACTGCTGGAATCCCCCTCCCTCCCTCTCTCCCTCTCTCACTCTCTCTATCTCCTTTCTTTATGCCTCTCTCTCTCTTGCACCCACCTGAATGAGTCATCCATGGAAACCCACTCAAGCCGTTCGGTAATTGGTGGGTAGAGTACACATACACAGGCGTAGCCTATTAGAACGGGGTTCCCTTACACAACAATTCGGTTTTGCCCCATGCATTCCAAGCTTCATTAACACAAAGTCTAATTCTTTTTAGCAGATGCCCAGGTTTTTGTGAGCAGACAGCTAATATAGGACGTTTTTCTATCTCCTGACTCTGTTTGCAGTAATTTGGAGGGAAATATTTGTCATTGTGATGAATTTCATTTGTGTCCTACAGGGGCTGGTGAAATCATTATAGCACATCCTGGCCACAAGAGGGCGAGAGCAATAAGCACATGCATTGTGAGGCTACAACCTCTGTAATAAAAGCATCGTCACGATTTTTTTCACCCTTGAATACGTCCCTGTAATATCCTGCATCATCCATCCCATTGTAGCCCAATATTTTTTTACAGTATGATGAAAGTCTGACATTTCGTCATGACACTACATCACTCTGTTATGCAGAAGCCTAAGGAATTTATGAAAAAGCAGCCAGACAGCCTGTCCTAGGTGTGACCAGTAGAGGAAGCTAATACACATTCAGTACTCTAGAAGCAGACATAATTTTAAGGGCCTGCGGTTCAATAAAGTACCTGGACTAATTAATGGCTGAGGAGGTGAACTATTAAAAGTCATTAAATCAACCAGTGACCCAGACTGCAAGAAGACAGAGCCAGAGCTGAGTCGTTAGAGCTGGAGGGATATTAGCACGGGGCTCCAGAGCTCAGCACAGTTTCTGTTTTAAATGAAGGAAGCGTCGAGGGAGCCAATTACTCAGCAGAGGGGCGCCAGGCTGAAGAAGAACAGGCGGGATTCTCCTTCAGCTCCAGCAACCTGGCAAACACTCTGTATATGCCTCCACCAAAGAAGAAGAAGAACCCTATTGACTAGAATGTTGTCATTATAGCAGTTACCCAATGTGGTATGATGCCAGTGATGTAACTACTTATGTGTGTGTTGGGGGGTGTTTAATGGGCCATTCATAGAGATACTGACACAAAAACAAATCCAAGACTGACAGTAAGATCATATTTCTTAACACACCTTACCAGTTAGCTTCCATCAGCACTACACTCTCAGAAAAAAAGGTATGAATCTATCACTGGAGTGGTACCCCTCTTGTCACTGGGGCGGTCTCCTCAAGGATACATCTCAATTCCTTTAGTCAGGGAACATAAATGTACCATAATCCATTGAAATTATATTTTCTAAGTTGTATTGACTCCACACACCCCATTTCATCTCCAGGCTTTTTATTTTAATGTTCTGTTTTAAAACAGTAGGTTATGAAAAGATACAAATATGTACTTTTCACCTGGGAAAATATCATTTAAGGTACACAATGGGACCTTAAAACCACTGTTGGGAGTACATTTCCATTGTTTATACCTTGATGAATGAAAAATGAACCTGCACAGCACCTTTATTTCTAACAGTGTATACAGTCAGCACTGACGTCTTTTTACCCATCTCTCATTAATAACGCATTGTGATATATTTGTTATTTATAGCTAAAAATTGTGCAAGATCAAAATCATTCCTATTAAATGGCATATCAAAACATGTATGTTGTACAGCAAAGGATTCTAGGTCATCTATATAACCGTATTTGGCCAGTGGCATGTCAGACAGCTAAATATAACATATAATTATTGTGATCCAAAGTGATAAACTAATGTAAACATTTAGACCGGCATCAGATGCTAGTGGATGGAGTGGCGTACATTAAGAGCATCAACTTGTGACATGAAAAATAAATTGTGAAAAAGCAAATTACACCGTTATTTTTGTCATTAATTGAAATCAATTTTCATGTGGGCTACCTGTAAGATCCTAGTTATGCTCCTTCATGACACTGTCCCTATTCATGATAACCACCTGCTGTCTCTGATACTGACACCGTCGCAAGAGTCTAAACTCTTATCAGAAACACAGACTGTTCTTCAGAACACTGATTTCTGTTAGATTGAGAATAATAAAGGCTACGGGACAGGTTCAGGAGCGAGTCAGTGCAGATCTGGCTTGTATACTGTAAATATCCTACTTAGTCGCCATTTCAAGTGTTATTTCAAATTTCAAGTGTGAAAATACAGGTAGCTGAAAACACCGTTTATTCCAAAAATCGACTTTGTTTCGTTTCGCAAACTCTTGCAGTTTGATCTAATAAAACTACAACAAACTACACAATCTCTATAGTGCTGTGTGATGCTTCTATAATAATTATAATATCTTTAATCCATATATTGTCGTTGTCCAAAGAAAACCATGTGTCTCCTTTTTGTCGATTTTTATTTTTTAACATCATTTCAACACACCAGCTGTCCTTTACATTGTGTGACAATTTCATGATGAATGGACCAACAGAAATGCTCCAAAATCACTTGGAATAAAATCTCTTTACATTAACTTACCTTAAAAGGTAAGAGTGTTTTTGCCTTCTCCTGTAAAGTTACTAATTTGGAGATCTTGTTTTTCTTTGGACAGCGATGATATGCATATAATAGTCCTGTAGTGTTGTCTTGTACTGCCTAGTATTCTAGAAGTAATATCCTGTAGTAAACTACAGATATTGCTCAAATTTACTGTAAGATTTTTATAGGAATCATGTAGAAATTCTTTTAGTAGTACTATGTGTACACTATATTAAATCATTGCTGTTGGAAACAAAACCTCTCCAAAATGGAAACTTCACAGGAGAAAGAAAAAACATTCTTAACTTACAATGGAAGTTAATGTAAACAATCTTTTCAAGTCATTTAAAATTGTAGCACAATGAAAGGGTAACTGGAGTTTTCAGATTATGCAAAAGAGTAAAAATGAAAAAAATATGTGATGTAGAAGAGAAGAGAAAAGATGTATATAAATGAATCTATTCTAGTAAGAACACTAATATGAGCCAGTCTGTCCACCATTACTCAGTACAGCTGAAATCATTCTGCATATTGGAACAGGTAAGGAACGTGGTGATGGTCATTACGTAGCTAACACAAACAAGCTGAAAAACAAACTCTTTACACAGCTTACAGCGATTAGTACATTTCAGAATGTAACTCAGAGCTTTGAATTATTGTAAAATAAACATATGTGACTTTTCTAAACAAACACGTGATTTCCTATCTTTTAATAATTAAATGCAGGGCCTGAACATTTCTGATAGAATCTAATTCTTGATGCTGAGGTGCTGATGTGTTAGAATGCTACTCATTAGCTACTTAGAACATGGCTCTGCAGTTTAGGCAGAGTGTGCAACTGAGTACAAATCTCATAATTTCTCGTAATCCAACAAATTAAAACATTATCTAGCTGACATTAGCTTGTGCACTAGCCTAATAGATTATGGAAACACAGGCACTCAGGATCACAGTCACAACAGACCTTTGCAAGGTCAGCGTTACGATGAATATGATGAATATGATGAATAAAGTCCATTTAAGGTCTGATGTCTGAGATCATTCAAGCTGTTCATGACTGAGGGTTCTTGCTAGTATGTGAATGCACAGAGTGCTGGCTTGTGTTTTGAGATATGATCTGAAAGCTCGACCCAGTGACTGTCTGAATTGTACTCTGGTAAACACGAATAAATATAAGTCCATATAGATGTAGGTTAACCTAGTTTTGTATGCAGGGATTGTCTGAATTGTACTGTCCTTAAAGGCACAGTGTAACCTAATCACTGTGTAGGGATCATCTGAATTTTACACTTTTACACTTTTAAAATTAAAGGTACATTCTTAAAAAGAAGGTTCTTCAAGGGTTCTTTAGTAAAGAAAATGGTTCTATATTGAACCATGAAAACTGAAATAACTCTTTGCATCATTAAAGAGTTCATTGCATCATGCAAAGGGTTCTTTGAGTATTCATGATTGGATGAAAGACCAGTTTCTTTAGTAAAGAGCCCTTGAAGAACCATGTTTTTTAAGTGTGACCAGAAAGGGTTCTTTACATGGTGCTGTAGAAGAACCTTTCAATGGGTAGTTCTTTAATGAGCAATATTTGAAAAAAACATGTGTGAGTATGAAGAACCTTTTTAAAGTTTAAAGAACCTCCAAAGAATGTAAAGGTTCTAGGAAGAACCTTAAAATTGGTAAGGAAACATTACATTATGTGAAGGTTCTTTAAACATTTAAAAGGTTCTTCAGACTCATAAATCATGGTTCTGCAGGGAACCAAAAGTGGTTCTTCCTTGGCAGCACTCAAAGAACCTTTAGGATCTTAAGAGTGTAGGGAATGTCTTAATATTATGGTTTAAAAATGACAAAAAAAGAACACAGCCACGGTATAGAAGATGTTTTTGCGTTTTTGTTTGGTTCTCAGTCAGTTTCTTTTGCAGAAAGTCTACAGTAACAATAACTTTGCTTCTGCTTAATTCTGCTCACAAACTCAAATCTGGTATGGATTGAAAATTTACAGCCTGCATTTTCAACAGGATTTCTCTGCTAATGAAATGCCAGTGACTGTCTGAATTGTTCTCTGGTAAATGTGAACAAATATAAATCCATATAGATGTAGGTTAACCTAGTTTTGTCTGCAGGGATTGTCTGAATTTTACTGTCCTTAAATTCACAGTGTAACCTAATCACTGTGTAGGGATCATCTGAATTTGACACTTTTTTAAAATAAAGACAAGCCTTTGTGTAGGGACTGTGTGTTATTCTACACTTTATAAAGCCACAGATGTGATATGGTCACACTCTTAAAATTAAAGGGGCCAGAAAGGGTTCTTCACACTACGCTGTAGAGGAACCACCGTTGGTGTCCTGAAGAACCTCTCAATGGATGGTTCATTGGAGAACCATATGTGCCAGTGTACAAAGGCCTGCTTTCCCATATAAATGAAAATAATGTGTGGCCACGCCTTAGTAACATGTAGGAATGAGATCCTAATGCATGGCCATGACGTAGTAAGGCATGGGGATGACATTAATGTCTTACTAAGTTGTGGCCACACATTAGGATTTTGTTCCCATGCCTTACTAAGTTGTGGGTACACATTATTATTATTTATACAGGATGTCACTAGCAGGGCTCCAGACAAACAAGATGTGTGAGTGTGAAGAAGGTCAAAGAATAATAAATGATGAAAACGTGATAAGAATGTAAACAGTGTTTTATCTCTTCTACAGAGCCAAACAGATCCCACAACAACAACTTTTCAGCAAAAATTAATCATAATAAAGTATTTTATGCTCCCCTGCTTTCAAGCTGTGGACTGAAAGTTTAGAATCTGCACTTCAGCAGGTTTTCTCTGCTTGTTTCAGAGAAATTTCCAAACACAGTGTAAGAGGAGGCCGCAGTCTATGAGTTGGGTGCCGTTTGCTGTGCAGGGACTGTCTGAATTGTACAGTCAGTGCGGAGGGATTGTCCGCATTTTACGTTATGAACGCGCGCGGAACTCGGCGCGTGTTCAGGCTGCTCACATCACTGCAGTTCAATGTTAATCCCCGCTTGTCCGGCCTGTCTGTGTCAGAGGGGCTCTCTCACCTCTCCGGCCCGGTGGTCACGCGCGGCGGCAGTGCAGTGAGCTCGAGCTGGGCTAGGAAGTGTGTGTGTGTGTGTGTGTGTGTGTGTGTGTGTGTGGTGGGGGGGTGTGGGAGGGAGGAAGTGTGTTGGGAGGGGGGAGGGGGAGCGGGGGGTCAGCCCAGTCTGGCACAGAAGGGAAAAAAATGGAGACGTGGGGAGTCCGACACGGAGTTTTTTACGTCAACCGCGCGATGTGGGCGTGAAGGAGAGAGAGAGAGAGAGAGAGAGAGAGAGAGAGAGAGAGAGAGAAACGAGGCATTACCGCCCTCGCGTAAAACGGGGTGCACCATTTCACTCCTCTCCGCTTCACCGTGCGCGGAAAAAAGAGGCAACAGGATAAAGAGATATAACAAAAAATATAGAGAGTCAGAGAAAGAGAGGGAGAGAGAGAGGGAGAGAGAGAGAGAGAGGGAGAGAGAGAGAAAGTGGTTGAATTTGGAGGATCTGTAAATAAACGGCAATGTGCAGCAGCAGCAGCAGCGCAGCTGAGTTGTTGTTCTCTCCAGCGAGTATCTAAAGGCTGGCCGGCGCTCGCCAATGGTTTTACCTCACATAGGATGGGATTAACTCTGTCCGGAAGATACATCTCACTGTTTCTCGCTGTTCAGATAGGTGAGTGCACGCGCACTGATTTTATTCCCAAATACAGTGTGTGTCTGTGTGTGTGTGTTGCACTGGTTTTTCTTTGGTCGTGAATGAAATGTTCGTGTGCTTTTCGTTTTTTTTCGTTCGCGCTCGTTCTTTATAAACTGCGCTCGTCCTTTGCGCGTCTCCTCTGCGCTCTGAGCGGCCGCTACTTCTGAGTCTGTGACTGAGTGTTGCAGTTTAATGCGACAGTGGAGCGCACGGTGAGTTTCAGCGCGCACTGGGTCGCCTTTTTCTCCACCCGTTCACCAAATTACAGCCATGAAAAGACGAGCTTTACTCCAGCACGCGCACATTTTCGCGTTTTTCATATTTTTATGTGTTTCCTTCTATTGTCCCGTTTGGTGATGTTTCTCCCGCGCTGGTCCGCTTCGTAGAAGTGCGCGTGTATATATGTGTGTGTGTTTGTGTGTGTGTGTGTGTGTGTGTTAAGGGGGGAGCCTGCTCTCAGAAACATCACTCCAGGAATTATCCAGACCAGAGAATAAATAAATAAATAAACAAATAAATAAATAAATAAATAACAATCGTTTATTGCAATAATATAATGTAACTATAATAATATTAACAGTTTAGTAACTGTAATAATATTGATAGTTTAATTCAGACCAAGAGTAGTCGAGTAAAAGTAGTCCAATAATAATAATAATAATAATAATAATAATAATAATAATATTAAACTGAATGACTTTTCGAAACTAAATATTGAAATTTGAAATTAAATATTTTAAAATGCTCTAAAGACGAAAACATGCTGCTGTACTGTAATCTTACATCATCAGCAGCCTTATTCTCTCAATATACAGCCCACAAAAAACGCATCCTGGGGACATTCAAAGACTACTAATGTAATAATAGTATAATAACAACGTTATACCTTATTAAAACGAGGCTGCATTCTAACAAATGATTTATGAAAGTCCTCTTTGATCTATTCTTTATGCTTTAGAATAATGTGGCCTAAATCGTTGGGTGTGAAATGAGGAGTCGAACGTGGTTGAAGTGCCCGAATACACCTCCGCCCATCATCCCCTCCCATCTCCTCTCCATGTGAGCGCGCGGTGCTGAGGGCTGGCTGACCAGCAGGACAGTCTATTTCAGCTCCTACTAAATATAGAGCTACACTCAATGAAAGCAACGTTAGAGCTAAAAACCGTAATATTCCAAGGAAACGCCGAGCTGGTGATGGGTGTGGCATTCATAGCGATGAAGAAAGACAAAAAAAGGAAAATCTGAGATAGTAAGAGGGGAAAATATAGGTTTGGTTTAAAAATACGGCGAGAAGAAGAGCAGCGTTCGCATAAAGAAATGCTCAATCCTCTCTGGACACGATCAGGGCGAACAGAGTCGTGTTTGTGCTCTTCTTGAGCAAATCCGCCATGTTTAAGGCTGTAAGGGACGGAACGGAGCTGCTGCTTTCAGGATGGAGAACAACGTGGGCGCTTTCTGCGCTCGCTTCATCCTCCAGCACGGCCCGGTCTGATGTAGAGCTGGAGTTTCTGTCCTATTCGCCAGCGTCTTATTCGAATTTGCCGTTCCACCTTAAACGGTCTTGGGCGGCAGAATGTAACTGCTGCACCATTTAAGGTGGAACGGCAAATTCGCAGCGAATCAGCCTCCTCTAATCTGCTCTGTGCGCCCAGGAGAGGACGAACAAGCCTGAGAAAGCCCAGCCGAGCCTAATTAGAGCTCCACACAGGGTTATGTAAGCGTGTAAGCCTGCAACACTGCGGCAACATTCACTAATACATACATATATATATACATATATATACACACACATATATATATATATATATATATATATATATTCACAACACTGACACGTTCAACACTAATTCCAAATCCGTTGAGATTAATGTTATACACCACCACTACCTTTATTCGGGCTTTTTTTCAGCTTTAAAGCCTAAATGATTATTATTATTATTATTATTATTATTATTGTTGTTGTTGTTGTTGTTATTATTATTATTATTATTACATTTTTCCAGTTAAATGGAATACTGGGTTAACCTTCATGCTCGCTCTCGTTTTCTCCGCTGCTCTGATAGTCACGGCGCTCATTGAGAAAATAAGAGCTACAGTTCAAACCTCACACCTCACAACCATCCACAAAAAAAGTGATTTTAAAGAAAAAAAAACGAAAAAGAAAACAACGACGTTAATAAATTAATAATAATGCGTTAATAACACGCTAATACATTAGGCTGTGTATAGTATACACACTAAGAGGTGCAAACACATATATAATTGAATACTAAGGAATTAAACAGCATAATACACAAATAAATAGGAAATTCTAACAGTTAAATAAATAAATAAATATGCACAGGTGAAAAAATCAAGTGGTGGGGTCTCTGATGGTGGTCTGCTTGTGTCCAAAATAGCCTGATACATTACAAATGTCCCTCTTTGGGAAAACTTCTCTGGGAGCTCTGCAGAAAGCCCCCCCCCTCTTCCTCCTCCTCCTCCTCCTCCTCCTCCTTTTCCTCCTGTGCAGCCAAGTGCATTACTTCATCTGTTTGCCTCCTCCTCCCGGGCAGAAATGATCTCAGCGCTCAGAGCCGTGCATCTCTGTTTGAATGGAGATGAGACTGGAGTGACCCATAAACAGCGTTTAAAGATGCCCCGTACCTGCACGCGCGGGAGCGTTTACTTTAGCTTTAAGCAGTCGGTGAATGGGCGCAGAATGAATGTGTGAATGGAGGGCGCGTGACTTTGCGTTTGGAAACGAAAATGAATTACAATAATGAATATATTTGAAACATGGTTGAGTCTGATGCACACATGAATACAGTTACTGCGTTACAGACAATGTCTTCAGTCCACGTCTTTGCTGTGTTGCTGTAACGTATTTGAACTCATTTGGGTCGTGTGAATTCAAAGCATCGTCATATATTCCATGTGTTTCTAGGCTAACAAAGCAAATACAAGCACAAGCGCAAAAATCGAGGGCACGTTAAATAAATGATCAGTCCAGAACTGAGACGTGCCCCCTTTTATCACCTGCATGGCTGTCTTTAGCGTGAATGAGGTGCTGATTTCTATGCTCTCGGTGTTGCAGCCTATTTGCTGCAGGCGGTTGGAGCGGCGGGGAAATGTGACACCGTGTTTAAGGGCTTCTCCAACTGCCTACTTCAGCTGGGAGAGAGCATGGCCCAATACCCGCAGGAGCTGGACGAGAAGGACAACCTCCGCACCATCTGCCTGTAAGTGCACCTTTTAGGGTTTCATATTGCCACGCTTATATATATGTATAGACATTGTTGTGCATGTTTTATTGATATCGCCAGTACAGTTACAGCGTCTGTAGTGCTGTAATTGCACTGGTGATGATGCATATAAAGCACACAGGCTAATGCAGCCCAAATGAGAGAGAGAGAGAGAGAGAAAGAGAGAGTCTCTCGCGCGCGTGTGAGGAGCCAGATGGTATGAGGGGCCCCTTGTTTAACTCGACATCTCCATCATGAAAATGAGGCTCCGCAGCGTTAAAGCGTCACTCATCACTTCATCACTTCATCACTTCATTCGCACCAATTAGGCGCTGGGAGGGAGACTCTCAGGTGAAAGGTGAAGAAGAGAGATTGGATTAGAGGGAAAAGCAGAGCAGGACTGACCACGGAGAGAGAGAGAGAGAGAGAGAGAGAGAGAGAGAGAGAGAGAGACAGACAGACAGACAGACAGAGAGAGAGAGAGAGAGAGAGAGAGAGAGAGAGAGAGAGAGAGAAAGAGTCCCTGGGGGCTGCACTGTATTACCATCTCGGCTTCACCTCCATCCACTGGTTTACACGAGGACAAGAGAGAAAGAAGAAACGCCATTAAAACAGAAAGAGTCTCTGCTGAGATGGTTACCGGCACCGTTTCGTGTGGGTGTTTTTTAAACTCCATTAATCCGTTCTTCTTCAGCCAGATCCATGACTATAAACTGTGTGGATCTAATCAGGGATGCTCTTTTGTTCTCTGTCCCGCGCTGTGCGGTCACTGAGGAGCTGCACGTGTTTCTGTTTCACTTCGTGAGACAGAAAAAAGAGGGAGCAGAGATACTGTTCTCCTCACGTCATCGTCAGCATCGTCATCATCATCATCACCATTATCATCATCCTCCCTATAGATCACGAGCTCGGTCCTATGGAAGCAACAGAACAGCTCGTATCCCAGAAGTGCGGTGTTTCAGGAACACTTAGTAGATAAACAGTATAAGCCTGACTGAAGGAGTAATAACGCACGTTTTTGTCTGACAACAGACGCTTTCAACTTTTAGACGTTTTAATTTTTGTGTGATGAACGGAAAGGAAAGTGGATACATAAAAACACGTTGATTTCATGTTAAAAATAAGTAATTTGGCCAATTAAGAATTTTTTAAAGCTTATTAAAACTCCAGTACTAGGTAGGATAAAAATTATTATATACGATTTATAGAATGCATTTTACAGTGGATATAGTATGTTAAATAGACGGGTTTTTTATAGGGATGGATTTTATCATTTTTAAAAAGGATTTTGGGGATTTTTTTTTTGTATACATTGTTTTAAGAATTTCTTTAATATATATGTACGTTAGAATGGATGGATGAGGATTTTTAAAGTAGATATGAAAGGTTTAAAAGAGACTTTTTGCAGTGAATTTTTTTTTACAGTGCGGATTTTTGTTGCATTTATGGTGATTTTTGTTTGAGGGTTTTTTGCAGTTGGTGGGGTGCTGTTTACTGTTGATTGTTGATTGGAATTCTTACGGTTTATGTAGATTTTTTACAGTTTATTTTTTTACAGTCTTACGGGAATTTCAGAGTGGATTGGAATTTTACAGTGCCTCCCATTTTTTACATTGGATGGGATCCTTTTTTTTACAGTTGAAGGGGATTCCTGTGGTTTGTGGGGATGTACTAGTGGACTGGGACATTTATAAGGATTATAAGGATTTTACAGTACACGAGGAATCTTATAGTTCAACTTTTTTTTATTACAGTTGATTGTGATTTTTATAAGAAATTGAGAATTTAACAATAAAGATACATGAAAGTGTTTTTTTTTTTACAGTGGGTTGGAATTTTTATATGTTACAGTTCAGTTGACGGGGATTTTTACGGTTAGTGTTTTTTTCAGTATATGGGGATTTTTTTAAGAGTGGCTGCAATTTTTACAGTGTATTGCAGTTTTTATGGTGGATTTGGCCTTTTACAGTAGACGGGACGCTGATTTTTATATATAGTATAGTGGGTATATAGGGTTCTTACAGTAAATGGTGTATTCATTCACAGGTGATTGGGGATTTCACGGTTTGTCGGGATTTTTTTTACAGTAAATGGAGATATGGGGACCATGTTTTACAATTAAAGGGGATTTAGTGGGTTTTTTATAATGGGACATTTATGGACATTTTTTAAAAGTGAGGCTTTTACGGTTTATGTGGATTTTTTACAGTAGACAGGAAATCTGTTTTTTATGTTTATGATTTTCATTTTGCATTCCAGTCGATTGTGATTGAGACTTTTACAGTAGATGTGTATGAGAGTGAGAGCAGGCGCTGTTGGGTGTGTAACCCGGGTGTAAATGTGATGTGCAGGTACTGGGATGATTTCCACTCGTGTGCCACCACCGCGCTGGCGGACTGCCAGGAGGGCGCCACCGAGCTGTGGGAGAAGCTGAAGAAGGAGTCCAGGAGCCTGCAGTTCCGGGGCAGCCTGTTTGAACTGTGTGCAGGAGGGAACGGAGCCCCCAGAGCAGGACCCCCGCTCAGCCTGAGCCTGCTGTTGCCCGCACTGTGTGCCCTGCTCACCAGCCTCTGCGCGCTCTAGACACGGCCGGCAGCAGGAGGAGGAGGAGGAGCAGAAAGAGGAGGAGGAGGAGAAGGAGGACGACTTCAGAGTGCTAGCACCACAAGAAAAAGAATAATAATAAAAAAATAATAATGACGATCAAAAAGAAAAAGAAAACAGAGAAACCATCTTCGCCCAAATGGATTTATATACTTCATCCGGAGAGGAAGACGACGACCTGTGTGTGTGTTTTTTTTTTTCCTTTGCTAGAGACAATGGTGACGTCGTCTTCGGGGGGAACTGCTCCAGCATATCTGCCTGACCTGGGGTCAAAAAAAGTAAAAAAAAATCGGTCATTTTTTGACGGTCCCGCGCTTACAGTAACGGTGGACTTCCATAGGCCTGTAGTGTTAAAGGCCGCAGTGAAGTAATCATCACTGCAGGCCTCTTCATCTAACGATCATGCCTAGAAATAATAAGAAATAAGAGAAATCCTGATATCCTGACACTGCACACATCAGTCAAAGTCATTTCGACCAGTAATCGGAGGCTGAGCCCATGTTCTCTTCTCTCTATTCCTTTATTTTATTTATTTATTTATTTTTATTGAATTTTCTTGGTTTTAGTTGCCAAATTTAGCGAAGCTAAGCATGTTGGTACCATGAAAGCTGGTTTGGACCTGTAAGCAGATATCAAACAGCTAGAATAACACTTACAACGCTAATAATAACAACCTCAGGAATGAACCCAGGCATTCAGTCGATGGTGGAAAGTTCCAATAAGGTAGAAAAAACACGTTAGACGTGAAATGTAGCGAGAAAAGGAAGATAGAAGAAGATGGAGAAGGCTGGTGAATGATTTTGACTGTTGACATTCTGCCATTTCTTTATTTGTTTGTTAGTTTCCGGGACTTTGTGTAGGCTAGCAGACCGCGTTTCCTCTGAGCGGTAGGTTTCCGTAGCACGATCCCATTCAGGCCGTGTCAGCGCCGGTGTGGACGGAGGGAAATCTGCTCGAGCTTTGCTGAGATGTGGCCACGACTCACTGCCTTCAGACCATGTGGATTCTGTTCGTTCGTTCGTTCGTTTGTTCGTTCGTTTCTGGGGATGTTGCATATAAATACCTAAATATTCCAAATACAATTACATACGAGTAAATAAGAGACGTTATGTGGAAAAATACTATAAAGATTTTGAGAAAAAAAGAGAGAGAGATACTTTAACCGAACCAGTTTTAAAAACAGATTGATATACAGGTATATAAAAGATTGCTAAACAAAAAAAGCATAAAAGAGTATTAAATAAAATCAGTTAATGTTTGAAAAAAAGAACATGTGTGGTTTTCATTTGCACAGTTTCTGTGATGGTTTTTAGTCCGTTAGTTCGTCCTGTTTAAACCCCACTGATACAGAACACAGCAGTGCTGGTCTGTGGTGGGAAAAATGCATCTGAAAAAAAGGGAAAACATCAATATGCATCAGGCCAAATGGTGTGTGTGTGAGTGTGTGCTGGCCTGGTGCACTCGCAGCCCCCCTCCACCACTCCCCATGCACGCTGTATGGAGCGAGGAGGTATTGTTTCATTATTAATAAAGCAGCAGAGTCCTTTCATGTAGATGTGGAGATCTGGTGAAGGCAGTAGGACTGTGTTACAGTGTGGAGGGACACAGAAACACAATACGAGAATCTGGAGAAATAAATACGAACGCAACCAAAATAATATATATATATATATATATATATATATATATATATATATATATATATGTATACGCGTGTGTGCACGTGACAAAATTAACAGTAACAGTAATATGACACTAATATCTAATATTACAATAAATACAAATACCAGCAATAAATATAATAATCCCCATGTCAGCCCAGTATTATTGTAGGTATTATCCAATCTATCACTAGTTTTTGCTAATCAGTGCTTCATTAGGTTAAATCAGGTGTGCTGATGATGGAATTTAACATATATACATATTAAATATATATATATATATATATGTTATAATGTCTGGAGTAATCGATAACAACTAGCCCAATATTTTTGGTTCTTTTAGTACGTTTTACTCCATTTGTGTTCAATCGCATTTATTCAGCATTCATTCTAACAATACTTGGGGTTTTTACTTGCAAAAACACACTCAAAACTGAGACAAATGGTTTTAAATGTTCTGCGTATATATATATATATATATATATATATACACATATATATTTCAATGTGGGTTAAATTTATGTTACGTCATGTATTCATGTTGGGGATTTGTGTGACGTAACGGTGGATGTGCTTTAACACACACACACACACACACACACATCTGTGCACTACTGCTCTGAGAATTTGGTAGCAAAGCGAGCCAAACACGAGTTATAAGAATCAAAGCTCGCGTCTGTATTTAAATATGGAGTAAGAGAAGCTCGTCCTGACGCCTGTGTGAAACTCCTCACACCCTGCAGCTCCTCTGGACCGATACTGATGCTCAGCTATAAGCTGCCATTTTGAAATGATAAATAAAATATGAGCGCGCGCGCCTTTTACTATTCAATTATTTACACTGTAGTATCTCTATGAATCTGCACTATAGAAACTCCACCTGCACGCTGGCGCAGAAGAACAGACTCTATAGCGTTCATTTCGGAAACACTGGTTCGTTTGAAATAACGATATGTTTAATAGAAATAATTACACAGGTCTAGTTCAGTGATAATTAGCAGGGAAGGCGCTCGTTTGTGATCTTTAAAAAATATCAAAGTCAGTAAATATGAGCAAACAAGAGCAGATTCAGAGGAAAAAATGTAAACAAAGCAGTTTGAAGCAGACTGATAAACAAAGATATGAAGCATTTATAAAATACATAAAGGGGTATTAAATAAAACCAGTTAAAAGTGGGCAGCAGTGGACAGTGTTTGACAGTTGTACATGTTCCTGGGGTGGCTGAAATGATGGGTGAATGACGTAATCAGGTGAAAATGTAGCCTACGTGAAGGAGCGATGGTGTTACAGAGCTACAGTGTCTCCGAATGGGTCACCAGCACCATCTTAGTGGTGATATTGTTTTTGACTCTGACAAGCCTTTTCTTTTTTTTAACATACGATAGAACCAATCCTCATATTTGTTTGTAAGCTATTTATATATGAGCCAATAGGACAAAAAAAAAACAGGCTCGGTTCCATAAACAGAACGATGCACTGATAATAATATAAATAGAACTGACATTTGGTGTAAATGATGCAATGATATTTGAGGCTAAAAAATACGTCAAATAGTTTTCGATGACGTCAAAACGACGACCAAAGTGGTTCAATTTCCCTACGTCACGGCTTTAACGTCATTCAGTGCTCCACTCTCTTAGCCTTTCCTTTTCCTCTCGCATGCATTCACTTCACGAAGACCAAATGGAGAGTTCACCACCAGCCAGCCTTTGGTTTTTTTTCCCAAGTGAGCAAGAACAGATTCTGCTGTCATGTTCCAGCCTTGTTAAAAGAGCTGCAGCTAACGCTTTAGGAAATTAATGCAGCGTGTCCAGTTTTTTTGAAATTCATACACGACCTGAAATATTCATGAAGCTATCATATTAATCAGCATCGATATCTGTGCTTTTGTGGGTCACAGTTCATGTGAGCTATGCCCACAGCATTCCTTTTGACAAGCCACTAGCATCAATAGGATGTGCTGGTTGAGAGTGCATGCGAGAGTAGCTGTTCTCTGGAAAACTGGGTTACAGCCTTCCACGGAGGAGACTGGCTCCATTATCAGTGCAGCACAACAGTATGCAACGCCATTTTCCAGTTGGGCTTGGCACACTTGATCAACGTGCCCATGCCAGTGCCAGCTACACATGGTGGCCACTTTGCCACTTGCTTAGCTGTGCCTCTTCTTGCTGCGTCGTTAGCACAATGGCAGGGTGTTACAGTCACATGGCATTGTGGGGTGTGAGGGGCTTCCCTCTGCAACAGGGTCAGCTGGCATGGCATGGTCTGCAGCGAAGATCTAATGAGGTCATCGTTGTTTTAGGCAGGTATCTGCACAGATAGACCCCAGAAGGGGCTTGGTCCCCTGCCCCTTTTGCCCTCACACTGTACAAGTGACCTATAATAACTGTACTTAATACGACCTCTATTTTTGTTCAAGATCCTTTTCAGCAAGGCGAGGCTCAGCCTCACCCCAGGAATAGAGCTCATGGGTTGGCTTGAGTTCACAAGCTTCATTCTACTTGAGTGCCCCCTCAGGTGCAGTGCTGACTGCCTGAGGGGATGTCCTCTCAGTAGCTCTGACCTAAACAACCAAACTTAATGTCAACAGTATGCTTTTCTTTAAACTAAAAACAGGGATATTTATACAAACAATGTGGGGCAGTGACCTCCTGGTTTAAGAGAGGTATAACTATAACTAGTTATACTTATAAGTATTGCAGTTGGTGTAATAGATAACACTGTTGTTTTGCATATGGAACATTGAGGGTTTGATGCCTGGCCTGGGCAAAATCACTCCTGTATCAGCATGTAACTGTGATTTTAGGCAATCTATAAGAGTATTTGGGAAACATCCCTGACTAGTCAAAGTCTCTTGATTGATAACCAACCAGTATTAGTTGGCAATCAATCAACCAGTAAGTGTACAATGATGCATGTGAGCCATGAAAATATTAAAATGGAGAGTTCTGGTTTTGATATCTGATTGGCTGAGTCACATTCTAAGCCATTATAATATGCTTTCTATACACATTAATGCCCCGAGATAATAAAACATGTTCCGTGTAGTGACCATAGAACATAGTACTGATAGGTGGGGTCAGGAATCGGCTTGTATACGCAGTAAACGGCCCTAAAAATGCATTAAACAAACACTATGTAGAAACATGGTTTTGTTTAAACAGAGGGTTTTACAACTATAATATGTACATAATTATATGACAAAGGACTAAAACCTGACAGAATGAATGGAATATGTAATGATGGCTACTGAAAGATCAATATTGTAATGTTCTAATGTCCTAAAGTTCTGGATTTACTAGCATATCAGCCCAAGTTAAATCAAACACAAATACCTGTGGAACCAACTGCCTATAGCGCCCCTATATCATTCAAAAATGTTCCTAAACTTGAATGATAAACCTGCATATTCAAATAAGAATAGACATTTATTGAAAAATAAATCAATTTCAATTAACATTTTCAATCATGACATCCCACAACACTACATTTGCTTTCCTCTGATACATGATTAGACCTCCTCTTTGAGGCAAAAGGAGTATGACATGCTGTAAATTACATCAAATTTTGTTCACACATTCATTCAAGCTGCCCTTTTTCCCTTTAAGGCCCTGTTCCCCATAATATATCTGTGCACAGGCTGGTTTCAGGAGAGCCTTGATGTAGATCATTGCATTTGTTCAGCACTACTGAGAGTGACTACTTTGCTAGCCTTCCTCCAAGCAGATTTATGACCATGCTGCAGAGTTTTACCCTCTGCTTTCTCTCTCTCTTACTTAAAAACTGCTGAACTGGTCACAAATAAGACCTCTGCTTTAAAAGCACTCATTAAAAAGTCACAGAGAAGCTGCTGGGTAGGTCACTGTAGTGTCACAAATGAACCACATATATTACTTTACACACTTCCGTATTGGACACTATTACACAAGGATTGTAGTTTTTCAATTTCATAAATCACTCCAACAGGATTATTGTACATGGCATGTACTGATTTTAATTAAATATAGAGTTAACACAATACATTTTATCTGCAGCTTAGTCTAGACTGCATTCGACCTATTGTTTCTCTTGTTCCTGAGAATGCAAGAGAAATGCCTCTGGCAGGAACAAGGCCAACTTTATAAAGTTAACTTGCAATGATATTTGGAGCTCTCTCAGCAGAGAAGTCATAACTATGATTAATCAGCTGTCATTGCAGGGCTTTGTAGGAGAAAGACACACTATACTTGTCCTCTGCAGAAGGCTCTCTACCCGGTGCCAGAGGCCTGGTGAGTTTGCTAATTACTTTATTAAATTTTGCCTTCAGCAAATAAATGAACAAATCAATCAAATTATCGTCGCTGGAACATCTTTTAATAGCATGTATGTCATGGTCGCACTTCATATGGAGTAGCGGTGATTAAGACTCGAGTAGTGTGCTATAGAGATGCTGTGCATGTCTGATACTGCCATATGTGCTGAACAAACACATCAGTCTAATGGACGTACAATGGCTGAGTAATCCAATAGTACATAGCGCTGGCATTTAATATGCATGTTAAGTCAGATAAGTAAGATAGGATATATTATCTGGAAGAGCTGCCGAGCGCCAAGACGAACCAAGAAGATACATTTGATCTGAAAAAGGGTAAGTATAAGAGTTGAATCTCATGTAAGATTTGAATCCATTGTGGTCACAACTAAAAATCCTGGACTAAAGGTGTAACAACAAGGAAATCCATAATAGATCAAACCCATTTATCACAATACTTGAGTGGGCTTGGTGAAAATGGATTGGCTAAAGCTCACACTCATATAATAGAGTTGTATAATGCACCACATGGCGCCCAACCTTAATTGAGCCCAAATAGATCATGTAGGGGTGTAAACTGAATTATAGCCCATTTCTGCCTTAGGGACCACCAGAGCACATTGTTCTCCTCTCCGGCTCCTGATGAAGACCTGCTCTTTAGGGGGTAATCAAAAATGTATGACATTTACCATCGTGATCCTCTGAATCACGAAACAGAAAACAAGCTAGCCATTAAATAGAAAACATAACATCATTTTAATAAGCTTTTAAAATGCACTATACACAAAATCCATAATAATTTCATGAAATACTCTGATACTTTGTGGATCAGTTTGGAAGGATCTTTAGCTCTAGATCTTTAGTAAATGGAATTAGTATCTGGCCAATCATATCACATTGTGATTTCATGATATGGAAATATATGTCTGTTTAAAAAAAAATAAATAATGGTAGTATCTACAAACCTCAATTCACAAATAATCAAGACAGTAATGCAAATAAATGAAATGCAAATAAAAAGAGGATGCAGTCTGATGTAAATCCACTTCAACCTGTATATAAACAAAAAACAGCTCAAAGACAAGTTACTTAATGTTTTATCTAATCAGCTTTGTTGCTTTTTGGAAATATATGCTCATATTGAAATCAATGCCTGAAGTATGTTCCAAAAAAGTTGGGATAGAGGTAACTTAAGGCAATTGTAAATTGTTCAAATAACACAGTGACGGTGATGCAACCATGCTCAGGTATATAAGCAACATCGATCAAAGCCCTAGTTGGGATGCGTCCAGGCTCGCCACTTTGGCAAAAAGTTCATCAGCAAATAATCCAACAGTTTAAGAACAACATTCCTCAATGAGCAATTGCAAAGATTTTGGGTTTTTCACCTTATTTGGTGCATAATATCATCAAAAGTGTCAGGGAATCTTGAGAAATCTCTGTGCATAAAGGTCAAGGCTGAAAACCACAAATGAATGCCTGTGACCTTTGAGCCCTAAGAGAGCACTGTATTGAAAACTGGTTTTTTGTGATGGACATAAGCACTTGAGCTCAGGAATACTTGGTCAAACCGTTGTCAATAAACACTGTTCGTTGGTGCATCCACAAATGCAAGTTAAGGCTGAACTCACAGCAGATGTCATGTTAACAATGTCCAGAAATGCAGCCAACTTCTCTGGGCTCAAGCTCATCTGAAATGAACTAACGCAAAGTAGAAACATGAATTTTGAGTCAACTTTTCAGATGAACATAATGGATGTTGTGTTCTCCAGGCCAAAGATAAAAAGGACTATCCAGATTGTTACCAGCATAAAGTTTAATGGCAGAGTGCCAGAGTCTATCATGGTATGGGATGTGTTAGAGCCCGTGGCATCTGTAGCTTCACATATGTGAAGGTACCATTAGCGCTGAAAGATACATACACATTTTGGAGCAACATATGCTGCTTCCTAGACAGTGTCATTTTCTGCACGTATTACAAACAGCATGGTTGCACATTTAGAGTTAGTGCTAGACTGGCCTACCTGCAGTTCTGACCTGTCTCCCATTTTTGTGCATTATAAAGCACAAAATACGACAACAGAGCCCCCGCACAGCTGCACAGCTGAAGAATGGCAAAAAGAAATTATACTTTCAAAACTGGATCAATTGGTGTCGTCAGTCCCTAAACAATTAAGTGCTCTTAAAAGGAAAGGTGATGTAACACAGTGGTAAACATGCTCCTGCCTCAACTTTCTAAATAAATAATTAAGTTTAGTACAATGTGTTTCTGCACTGACTTCATTTTAATACAGGTCAAACAGAATTTACTAAGCACTTTCTGTTTTTATTAGCATATCACATACTGTTCCAGCATTTTTGGAATTGACATTTGTACAGTTAGGCTTATTGTCTTTTTATAATTCTTTGATTTTAAAGTCTCCTCCATTTGTTTACTAAGGCCAGTGGCTTCAAGACAATCTTGAAGGAAAAGTGAAAGGTGCATAAATTAAGTGTTCAGCTTTTGAACAATTATGTACAGGTCTCCAAATAAAAAATGGTTTCTGTAGAAACATTAAAACTTTTCTCCCAAATGAAACCTGACATGCCCGTGAAATTCACAGGATCTCCAACCAGTCTTGACTTTAGGTAGCACTGACAGTTCAGGTTGCTATAATTCAGGAAAATCAGCGAGTTTGATTGATGGGTACCAGGTGCAAAAAAGGCAGTGAGGCAGTAAAGCCCCACTGTCTGATTTACAAGAAGAAAGTGATTTTGTAAGGGCTAATTCCATGACACTGGTGCGACTGTGTGGACATAGAGCACATGTGTAAGGCTGCAGTCCTCGTGGGCCAAACCACTGCAGACTTCAGCACACTGCCTCATTAAACACACCTGATTCAGCTCATCAGCTAATTAGCAAGGCCTTCATGAACTGAATTCAGAGCGGCAGATGAGGGTAAATGTAAGTCTCCTGCAAGGTCCTCAGTTGGACATGTCTGACACAGAGGCTAGTCTTAGTTTAACCACTATACTGAATGAGCTGACAGCAGTTAGTTTGGGACACCTTACCGCTGTGTTTTATATGAAATCAGACATTCACTTTATCAGTCTTAATGACGCAGCTCCAGTATTGGTGAATACACTGAGTTGTCAGTATATTAGGCACACCTACTTTGGTGGCCATTTTTTCACCTAGGTACACTTTGCAGTTATAAAACTGTTGAACATAGCACATCCATAGTCTGCCAAGCAACAGTTCTGCTGTCAACAGTGCTCCTGTGGTCAGAAACTGACCACTGAGGAAAGACTAGAGCAGTGGTCTCCAGCTGTGTTCCTGAAGGGTTACCTTCCTGCAGAGTTTAATTTCAATCTGTTTCCAGTAAGCTGCCCCACCCCTTATTTAACTCTAATATGTCTGATCCAGCCAATAAGGGACTTGGGAAGAGATTGATTAGCTGGAGCAGGTGTGGCAAATTGTGGTTGGAACTAGGCTCTGCAGGACAGTAGCTCTCCAGGACCACCATCACCATCAGATAAACAGTACTTAAAGCTTTCATCTTTGAGAGAGAGGAGAAAATCAAGTTCCACTCTTACTTCAGATCTGAAAAAAAATCCACAGGTGTTTCTGTCCATCCTTCCACTGTGCTGTGTTCTCAACGGACTGACCACCCCAGAGTCCAGACCTCAACATCACTGAAATGCTTGGGATATTTTCAGATTGTTAGAAGCAGAAAATACAACCAATTTCTAAGGCTGAACTTTGGAGGTGTGAAAAAATATCCTTGAAAAAAAAGGATATTAAGTGAATAAAGTACTGTACATTTGCACATTTGGTAAAATCTATTTCCATTTATTTGCATATTTTCCTCTGTTTTATGCTGATCTTAATCACAAAACAGATCAGCAGTGTCGTGCTGATGAGTAATAACCATCACATCACAGAAACATTGTACAACTCTGCAGGAATATTGTTTCTGTGATGTGATGAGTAATAACCATCACATCACAGAAACATTGTACAACTCTGCAGGAATATAACACTAACTCAAAATTAATTGCAAAATCCTTTGACACATTAGCTCACTTTCTCTCTTTTACACCTGCGGAAACAAAACATCACTTGGACGGAGAAAGCTCACACTTTCTCCACATTGTCTTGATGGATCTATCATGTTGAGATTCTTAAAATGCAAACAAAGCAAAACAAAGAATCTGGTGACACAATATCTTGAAATCTGTGCTTCACCAAAAGGATGATTTAACAAATTGTGGCATCAACATCTTCAGGAACACTCTGGGAAACCACATCAAAGGGCTGAACCGCAAACTCACAATGAGTACACTTAATGTTCGCTGCACTACTTACTTCTACTTAACACACTATACGCTAGAAAAGATACATTAAGCTCTGTGTGGTTGGCATGGAAACAAATGAAGCACAGCTACAGAGATGATGGAGTAGGTCAGCTTAGGGCTTCTATGTTGAAGTAGTGTGAACAGAGAGGACACACTTTTAAAAAGAAAGGTTCCTGAAAGGTTCTTGTATTGATCTAATCAAAGTTAAAGTCAAAGTCAGCTTTACTGTCAGTCCTTCTCATCACAGACGTGTTGAGAGACGAAGAAAATGTAGTTACTCCAAGTCATGGTGCTACATTTCAACATAGAACAGCAGCAGACAACGGTGTAGATGGACAATAAACACAATAAATGCAGATAAAAACACTGTACAATAAATTCTTCTCTAAATATACAATAACTACAACTGCAACGACTGAGCACAGGACAGTAGAGAAAACAGACCAGCTGTTGGTCCAGCAATAATAATTGTGGGTGTATTGTTCGTTAATGCGCTTATAATTGACAGTTTTAATGTAGTATGGATCTAGGAAAAATGACATTGCTACAGAACAGAGGTGGGCTTTGAAGGGCTGGATAACCTGCACAGTTTGATGATTTCTCTGCTCAAACATACCTAATTCAACACATCAGTTAATTGCTGGTTAATTGCAGACCTCAGTTCCCTATCTTGGTACAGAACCTTTACTTTAGACGTCGGCCAAACTTTAGACGTTCTTTAAATTAAAACCATCCTTCACACAAAAATAACCATTTTTAAAGAACCGTTCGATAGAACCAAAAGAGTTTCTTCTATGGTTTCACTCCAAAGAACCTTCAAAGATACAACAGTGGTTTTAAGGTCAAATTTTGTACCTTAAATACGTTTTTCCAGGTGAAGAGTACATATTTGTACCTTTTCATAACCTAAAGTTTTAAAACAGAACAATGACATAAAAAAGCCTGGAGACGAGACGGGGTGTGTGGAGTCAATACAACTATAAAAATATAATTTTAATGGATTATGGCACAATTATGTTCCCTGACTAAAGGTACTGAGATGTACCTTGAGGGTACCACCCCAGTGACAAAAGGGGCACTGCCCCAGGGGCAGTTTCATACCTTTTTTCTGACCAGCTGTAGTAGCGAGGAATAAAACTGTTGGATATAAAGAATGCATTTTCATGTCTCTCTGAACCTCTGGTGAAAAGAAATGTCACACACTATATTCTATACTAATGACAGATCTCACAGAGGAACCAAGACTAAGACACTGGACACACATGCAGGATTCCTCTGAGGAAGTGAAGCACAAATAGGCACAACCACAGACATTTCAGTGACATCTATAAACCTAGCCAGAATGGCAGCCAAGAAACTTTTCAGCATGAACAGCTTTATCATGTCTAAAATTCTATTCAAAGCAACCAGTAAATACAAATAGCTGCAATAAAGCAGTAGTTTGTCTACATTCAATTACAGACATGCTCCCAGAAATGCTCAGACCTCTCCCAATAGAACAAAACAAGCACTATTACTTGGTTCAGAAGCAATAAGCTGTGCAAGTATTTGTTGAATGACAAATGAACTGCTACTACTGGTCACAAGAGGGTCATTAAGATGTCTGGCCTCTTTGCAGAACAACTGTAAATAGGGTCAAATTAGCGAAGACTATATAATATATATTATGTATTATAATATAGTATAACCATAAAAGTAGCAAGTTAACCCCTTAAATGGCCAGAATAGCCAGTTTGCACTTAAGTTCTTGTAGTAATGGATTAGTAAGCCTTAGTATGTATTTAGCCTAGGAATTTAAGAGGTTAATCACTGTCTTCCTATCTTCTATTTTCCTTCCTGCATTTCTGAAGTCTTTTAAGCAGCCACCAACTCTGGTTAATGAAGTGGGGAGTCCTTTGGTGAGAAATGTGTGTACATGATTTATTGATTGACTGATTGAATATATATTGATTGAGAGGGTAATATTTCCAGTCCATAAATGTTCACCTTTTTTCACTGATGAACTCCTTGGCTGTGTGTTTAAGGTCACTGTCTTGGTGCACTGATTTTACACAATGCAGTTGATTTGTCTGTCCTCAGATATGGTTTGTTTTTCTTAGGAAACCTCCTCATTGCAGACTTATTAATATGTTCTAACAAGTGCTGGTGTGCAACAGCGTTGTTTTCTTTTTAAAGATCAAAATTACTCTGCTGTTCCTAGTTTACTGGTTATGAATCTGATTCATATTTTTCTACCAACATCCAAATTGCTTGTTTTGTGCTGGTTGTTCGCATTTTATCGTGTGCAATTGTTCAGTGACTTTTTTGCTGATGTGCTTGAATATTTATCTGATACCAAAAACTCTTTGTAATGGATACAAACAGTTATCCATTTTCATTGGGCTTTCACCTTTTAGCCCTTTAAATCAGCGTATCACACGCTAAGTATATACCAATTCATTACATGGAAGGCACTGAAAACTGGCTGAGCTTTTCTTAAGTTATAGGAATGAGGAACGGAAGCCTGAACGTCTCAGTGTGTCCGGCCCATTCAAGAGGTTGATTTTATTATTCACATTACTGACAGGATGACAGGAGGAGCTGCTGACAGAGAATAAAGGTCAGAGTGAGACAGGTAGCAATCGATTCACAGCATCTAAGAGTACTTACAGTGGACCAAGCAAATTGCAAGGTGAGTAAAGCTGTAATGAAGTGTCCAACAAATGTTTTGTACTTATTTATAAATAATCAAATTTAAGCTAATCCTATAATTAGGATTGTTATTCACTCAGCACTAACATCAAAACCCAACTCTGCATGACCAAAGGTCACATATACATATAGGACTGCACAAAAGTCAGAGACCACACTTCATTTATTGAATTTCCAGCCAAAACAGCCATTAAATACAAGTGATTCATTTTTCAAGAGATATTTTTGCAGAGATCAGATATGACATTATCCATTTTCATAAGAAAGGGGAAAGTCAAAGGAAAATATGTGAGAAAAGAGCCCAGACCCTTAATATTTTTGGATTTGTGTTGGATTTTTGGATCATGAGAAGCAGAAAATGCAACCAACTTCTAAGACTGAACTTTGGAGGTGTGGAGGTTTGCAGATTACTTTGAAAAACTGACAGGAAGTATCTCTAAAAGAGTGGAAGCTGTAATAAAGGCAAAGTGTGGACAAACTAAATACTGAATAATTTGATGTTTAGTTGACGAGGCTTCTATTTGATTTTGTGTAAAATAATATAATATTATAAAGTAATATAATCTGATGCTCAAGAATGAATAACTTGTATCTAATGGCTGTTCTGACTGGATATTAAACATACGAAGGGTGGTCTCTGCACACTACTGTGTATATATATATATATATATATATATATATATATATATATATGTAGAATAAAATTGCAGCTCAAGTGCCGCACAATATATTTAAACAAATCAGTAAAATAGGGTGAATAAAACAGCACAACAGTGCATGGCAAATAATAGAATAACATTAAAACATTACATGATATACTCTTGATGAGAAAGAAGGGGCCTGTTCAGCTGCATCCTAGAACTGAACCAAAGACATAGTAAAAATACTTGCAATGGAAATATTAGTTTGATTTTGAAACACTACATTTTAGGCCCCTGGTTCTTATGAGGAATATTCCTTTCTCCTGTCTGAGTAAGGTGGAGTCTTTCATGGCCAACTGCTTGTCATGCAAAGGTAAACTCTCTGAGATGATCAGCCCTGACACAGAGTGACTGGACGCTTTATAACCATAACCATTCATTGCAGCCACTGCAGGGAGTTGAGGGCGTAGGGCAAGGTTAGACTTCACTCTTCTTTCTTTCTCTCTTCTTTAGCACTTTCAGGCCCAAAGAAGAACCATTTAGTAAATGGCAATTTGCTCAAGCCTTTCAATTTCTCGTTAAATCAAGGCAACCTTCCTGCACTTTAGCAGTGATATCAGACCAGAAAATGAAGGGAGTGTCACGCAGCTCACAGCAGTGAAAAATGACTTTAGAGGTTATCCTGACCTATTGTACAGCAGTGAGGCGGCTTGTATAAGCTGCTAAAGAAATGTGCTACGCAGTCTGTTTGATTAATAAGAAACTTTTTCCTCTCTCACTTTTCCTTCTCTCCCAAACATTTGCCAGAATCATTAGGGCTGGCTGGTGTTGCAGAAATAGAAAGTGAGCGTATTGCATCAACATGGGTTTTTTTCTCATTTCTCATCTGGGAAGCTAATTTACAGGTCGCCGTAAATGGATGTGAAGCGAGTCTGGCTCAGTGCCCTTTCCTCTTTCGCCTGATAGAAATCGCCTCTGCGACTCCACAGGTGTGATGAGGTAAAACAAAATATATTCACCAAGATTTTAACACTGACTTACCAGTTATTGTTCAATGAAATACAAATTAATCTCATCAATGCTGTAACAAACAGGCCTAATGTTACAGTTAAGTCACACGCTCAGTCCACAGTTTACAAGTAAATTTCTAAATTCATATATGAGCTGACACCCTGGTAACTTAGCCAAGAGGTTTGATAAAGGATTGGTTTGGTGTTTACATGCGGTTGACTTGAATTTACTTGATTAAAATGCATACAGACAATCATGTGAAAAGGTTTGGGCATCCCGATCAAACAACATGTTTTGTCGCTTTTCTAAGTGAAAATAAGTTAACACACACTCTGCAGAGAACACACTTCTGTAAAATTGCTGTTTATTTGCTGATTTTAAAATGCTGGAACAAGTAAGCTGGAAAAGTTATGCCACATTTAATATTTTATGTTTTTTTTTCCCAACATATTAAACAAATAGAAAGACAAAGAAGCAAATAAACAGAAATCATGCATTAAAATTCGCTGAAAAAAATTCCGTATTAAGTGCGTTTGACCAGTGTTCACACATTTGCTATGATTGTAAAGTCCACATAAATAAAATATATTACATATCACAGAATTATTTATTTTTTTATTTATGTGGAAATTATGTACACGCTGAAGTTTTTCAGCACGAATTGAATGCTGTCCATAAACACACATTGAATCACTACAGGCTGAATTTTCCTGTCAAAAGCAGTTAAGTCATAGGCCATGCATGCAGTGATAAAGATATCCTATTGCTATTGCTAGAATGCCTCAAAATTGGTGATTATAATCATATAATCATCAAACTATGAAGAACAAGGACTTAAACTGTATGCCATATTAAGACATGAACCATCAAATTAGGTTTTGAAAGAATAATATTAACCTTCTGCTGCATGCTGTTGCCCTCAGGCAACATTCTACCTTTTCATCCCCCATACTAGACCCCTTTTTCTTTCTGCACATTATTGGGGTTTGGTGATATATAAATAAGTGATCCAATGAGATGCAGAAGTAAGTATGAGTGTTTCTTTCAGGGCGCAGAGCAACTTGAGCGTGTAGACTGAGCAGAGTGTAAGAAAATGACCATTTTTAGAGTGTTAAAATACAGATATCTTGGCAATGATAAATGTTCTGCAACCAAGAAGAAGCAAATTTGAAAAGCTTAAGAGACATTTTTCTTTTAATATAATGTCAGAACAAAGTTTTCCTATCATTGCCTCAGGGCGCTATTGTCTAGTTGTGCTCCATTTCAAGGCCAAATTACATTCAGTAGAGTGTACATAATTCTATAAGTCATAACTGAGCTGGATTAGTTGTATCCTGGAAGGTACTGTAGTTTTTAAGTGATTACAAATGAGATCTATGATTTTAATTCAGTATGAACATACGATTTCTGTAGTTTTTACAACCAGTAACTGTTGCAGAGTGAAAGGTCTTCAGTATTTTGCTGGAACTCTCTTAGTAAAAGTAATCCTGTTCAAACGGACCATGTAGGAATGTAATAGGTAAACATGGCTTACACCGTGTTGTTATTGTTATTGAATGTTATGCATGTTTCCCAATGCTGACATGACCTCACAGTCCAGGCTATCTGCAGTCATTTGGGGAAATTTCAGATTCTTTACCCTGTATGAATCAACCTGTCAAATTCCAAAACTGCATGATAGAACCTTCTACCATTTTTGTTAATTTGCCATGTTTCAGATCATCCAACTTATTTTAATATAAAGTCAACATGAGTAAACACAAAATGCAGCTTTTAAATTAATGTTCCATTTGTTAAAGATAAAGACTTATTCAAAGCCTATACCACCTATGTGAAAAAGTAACTGCCCCCTAAACCTAATAACTGGTTGTGCCACCCTTGGCAGCAACAACTGCAATCAAACCTTTGCAATAACTTGTGATGAGTATTTTACATCATTGTGGAGGAATTTTGGCCCACTCTTCCTTTCAGAATTATTTTAATTTGGATACATTGGAGGGTTTTTGAGTATTACCTTCCCATTTAAGGTCTTGTCACAGCATTTCAAAGGGATTTAAGTCAGAACTTTGACTCGGCCATTTCAAAACCTTCCTTTTTTCTTTTGTGCCATTCAGAAGTGGACTTGCTTGTGTGCTTTGGATCATTTTCCTGCTTCATAATTCAACTGTGCTTGAGGTTTAGGTCACATACTGACAGGCAGACATTCTCCATCAGCATTTTCTGATAGAGACCAGAAATCCTGGTTCCATCAATTATGAGAATTCATCCTGGTCCTGCAGAAACAAAGCAGCCCCAGACCATCACACTACCACCATGTTAGACTGTTTGTATGGTGTTCTTATAGTGGAATGCAGTGTCTTCCACAAAGTTCCACCTTTGACTCATCACTGCATAAAATATTAGCCTTAAAGTCTTAGGAGTCATCTAGACGTTTTTTGGCAAATGAGAGATGAGCCTGTGTGGGGTTTTTGGTCAATGGTCTTTCGCACCTTGCAACTCTCCCTTGGATGACATTTTTGCTCAGTGTCTTTCTTATTGTGGAATCGTGTACACTGACCTTAACTGAGGCAAGTGAGGCTTGCAGTCATTTAGATGTTCTTTTGTGACCTCTTGAATGAGTCTTTGATGCACTCTTGGTGAAATTTGGGAAGGCCGGCCATTCCTGGGAAGGTGTTACCACTGTTCCAAGTTTTCTCAATTTGTGTACAATGGCTCTCACTGTGGTTTACTGGAGCCCCAGAACCTTAGCAATGGCTTTATAACTCTTTCCAGACTGATAGATTTTAATGACTTTCCCATCTATATTTGAATATATTTGCCTTAGCCTGCTTCAGATTGCCAGACAAGTTCTAAATAAGTGATGTTTAAATTCAACAGGTCTGACAGTCATCATGCCTGGGTGTGGCTAGTGAAATTGAATTCAATAGTCAACTGAATTTGGTTAAGTGGTTGATTTAGTAGCTAAGCGGGCAATCACTTTTTGACATAGGGCCCAAGAGGCCTGAACAGCATTTGTCCTTCAATAAATGAAATCATCATTTAAAACAGTATTTTGTTTACTTGGGTTATCTTTGTCTAATATTAGAAGTAGTTTGATGATTGGAAACATTCAAGTGTGTGAATATGCCAAAATAGAATAAATTGGGAAGGAGGGCAAATACTTTTCACAGCACTGTATGGTTACTTATAATGAGCACAGACCTTCTATCAGACAAAGAACCACAGTATATATATATATAATATATATGTGTCATGAGTCTGATGTCTAGTGCCACTAAAAGGAAAATAATACTAACTATATGTGAGCCCCTCAAATCACAGGCTTATTACATATTAAGGCTTATTATTCCTTAACTACAGGGACTTCAGTGCAAAGTGGTTGAGCTATTCTTTGGTTATTGAAGTGTGTAATAACCGAGCCAAAATGAACATTTCAAGATGTCAAGTCTATAAGACACCATCATTGGAAAGGTGAGTTGAGGTGCCTGCCGGCTCATGAGGAAGATGTATGGTAGATAAGGCCTGTAAGCCATTGTTGTTTCCTCTGGCAGTGCTGCTGGCTATACAGTGTGCTATACAGCAATCCCAACAAACCTAGAAAGAACTGGAACAGCCTTGTTGGAATTGCTAGCAATTCGTATGTTTTGGATCACAGCTCCTCAGCAGACACATTGCCTCTGACAATATTTCCCAACCCTACAAATATACAAGAACTTTTGATAGGCTGATCCCTTTCCCATCCCACCATGTCTTAAAGATGAACGCCTTGACTTCTTAAAACCTAACCTTCTTATTCAGAGATTACCCAGTAAATATCATACTGCTTTTAAAAAATCTGCAACTCATAAAACAAGCCACATAGCTGCCTTAATATTTTGAGTTCGCTAAACTTTTCAGTATTTGAAGTTCAGCAAAATCAATATTTTATGGCAATCAGGTTACTTAAAAAATAAATACATCAAAATAAAACATCAAATAATTTTTACAGAATTATTCTGTTACTACATTCTTAAAAATAATGGTTCTTAAATGGTTCTTGGTTTGGATGCATAGTTCTAGGAAAACAGTTTAACTGGTAGAACCTTTTCATCAAGTGTGCTTTAACTAAATTGCAAAATGCAAACGAATCATTTACAAAATAGTTCTTTAAAAGCCCTAAAATCAACACTTCCTAGGAGAACCAGAGCTGATTCCTCTGTGTTAGCACTCTGAAGAACCATTTTTGGCACCTTGTGAACTATGAAACTACTTAGGTATGGAGATATGAGAGTGTCTGTATCTGCAGAGAGATCTTTAGAGTTTAAGAGGTTCACCACGCCTCAGGAATTGAGTACTAATGAGCACATATTTCCATTCTAGAGCAAGAAAAGACTGAAGCAATACTTCAGTTATGAACCCCCAAGAAGTCGAATTACTGTACATACTGATGGTCTCTGCTGGCTCTGATGGCATTCCACTCAGTTTTGAGGTATATACAGGACAATAGGGATATAGTGCAGCCCCCTGAACTGGTGCATGTGGGGACAAGAAGAAAACATGGTCCTCCAGCTAGACCACCCCATAGCCAAACAAAAAAACAACACAATGTGCTCTGATAATTGTTTCCACGGTGTCAACAGGTATTATTTGGTGTCCCTCCAGGTCTGCTACAGGCAGCAAATGTATGATAGTGTTTCAGCAGGATTTCATATAGGAAAGAAAAACATGACTCCACAAGGGATTAGGTTATATCACCCATAATATCGTTTCCAGCAGTCAGTGCCCTCTTATTGAGAATCAAAGAGAAAATAAAGCACTTAGATATTGTGTTTCAGGTGGAAAAGGAAAGTATGAGATAAAATGATGAGAAAAGCAGGAAGAAAGTGCACTCAGATAGCAGCAGTATAGTCATTATTATGCTATACTTCATCAGCTCTTGTCTGTCATTTCTTAAAACTTGTGTTCTTTCTGTTTTGCACTTTATTACTTCTTGTTTATAGTGAATCTATATACACATAGAGCTGCTCTAAATCCAAATACCACCAAAGTTGCTGTGTGTCAGTAGAGAAATCTTAGAGATGAGAGACTTGCAGATGAGAAATATAAAGTGTAGCAAGATGATTAAGAATGAGAAAGCGAGAGGAGCAGAAGGCTGAGTGTCAGAGTGCGGCAGGGGGAGGTAAAGGGTGAGGAAGCAAAGGGAAGTTGGGAAAGAGAAACTCACAGGTAGAGGGAAAGAGAGTGAAAGAGAGAGCGAGGGAGGAGAGGAAGTCTGACTAATTGCCTGAGTTGTGGGGTCTGCGGCCGTTAGAAGCTGCGCAGTGACATTAAAATTGATTTCTTTTCTTGTGCGCAGCTGCCACGGATCACCTGCGCCGTCGGAGATAGATCACAGTCTGCCTGCTTCAGCCACAGGAGCCGCTCACGCTGAGAACACGGGGTCAGCGCTGCGGCCATGCACAGAGCCAGAGCCAGAAACAGAGAGAGAGAGAGAGAGAGCTCTAGTGACAACGAGGGCTGTAGCTGTGCTCAGAGTTAACTAATCAGATTCAAAATCACATCCAAGGATAAAAGATAAGCAGCAAACACCTGCAGTCAAAGCACAGTAATGCTGATTAAATCTAAATAAAAAAGAGTATAAAAATATGATATTCTCAGGATTGCATCTTTCTGAGAGAGCAGTGGTCCATGAGGAGCAGATAAATCATCTACAGAATCTCACTGTTAAAAAAGGTGCACATTAGAAGAGTGACATAAAAGGATATAAAAAGGATAGGATGTGCCATAAACACTGTGAAGACTACAATTAAAGGGCACCTATTATGCCTTTCCAGATCCTCCCTTTCCTTTAGTGTGTTGTATATCTTTTTGTGCATGTAAAAAGTCAGCAAAGTTAAAAAGTTCAAAGTACACAGCAGAGGGAGAAACTCTCTCCCACAGAAACCACTTTTCTCAGCTGCCTGAAACTCTTCGTTGGAATTCCAGCCCTTTTCCTTTGTTACAAGATGACGCAATCTTGTGACACAATCCTTATTGCACGACTACCGACAAGTTTGGCACTCACACAACACTTAGCAACTACTGGAGGTCGGGAAGAGTATGTTCACTTTTGTAGCAATGTTTAAAAAAGATGTTGACCTGACTTTCAGAGTCAGACTCTGGCTGAAACTGACATGACAGAACCTATGCCATTGGAAAAATAGCCGCACAGGTGTTTACAGCTGCTGAGGAGAGAAGGGTCTGTCTGCAGACTGCAAGACAGGGGCAGAATGTGTAGTGGTGGAACTGCTCTGGTGGTTGACCGGTCAGAACAGAGTGGGTGAGCTGACCAATCAAAGCACAACAGGCTCATTGGGAGGCGGGGTCTTAAAGACACAGGAGCTCTAACAGAGAATAGAAATGTACAGAAAGTTATGTTTTTGGAACATTGAACCAAGTAAATCTTTTCTAGTACACCCCAAAAATAGCATAATAGGTCCCTTTTTAAAAGTTGTACACCCATTCACTAAAGAACACCATACCTACTGTGAAGCATAGTGGTGGGAGCATCATGTTTTGGGGTTGCTTCTCTTCAGCAGAACAGGGACAGGGGCTCTAGTCAAGATGAGATAATGACAAGCTCCAAATATCAAGACATTTTGGCACAAAACTTGCTGGCCTTTGTCAGAAAGCTGAAGATGAGGAGGAATTTCACCATCATGATAACGATCCAAACCCCACATACAAGTCAACCAAGAAATGTTTTCAAAAAGGTCTTAGAGTTACAGGGTTGGAGCCCAAACCTAAATCCTTGTGAGATGACCTAAATCATTTTGTGCATCGGAGATCACCTGGTTATTTTAGGGAGCTTGACATTTTTGAAAGAAAAAATGGGATAAAATTTCAAAGTCCAGCTGTGAGAGACTGATAATGACTTAAAAACATACTGCTGTAATAAAGCCAAAGGTGCTCCAACAAAGGTGTGCAACCAGGGTTTTGCACAATGCTGATATCTGCACCCTCCCCATTAACACCTTTTATTCACAAGAATAAAACTAGAACAGACACTAAATCCAGACATGAGTTTTTCTCTCAAAGAAATGAAATCCTGACAATGACATCATCCTTCTTTCAGCTTTCCACCCCCTCCCCTTCACCCCAGCCCCTTCTCAGTTACATCATTTTGCAGGGATAACAAGGAGCAGAAAGGTTTCCTCACAAGGGTACAATCTGATAAAGCATTCTACAGCAGTGCAGAGGAAAATGTCTTCATCACTTTCTGTCAGATGTGAGCTTAGCAGCAAAGCAGACAACGACAATGACGACGACTTAGATGCTTTCAGGCAAACGCGGCTGCCTCTGCGAACTGCCATGCACCACTTTCTAAAAATACCTGCCCTAAATGTGCAAAATTAACATGGAATCACACTGGAGCAACGACTCAAGCTCACTTCACATGCTCAGACACCCAGACAGACGGCAGAACACGTTTATGGTTATTTTTATTTAGGTTATTAATACAACATGAAACAACAAGGTTTGTGTACATGATATAAGTCTATAGTATACATAGTATAAAGAGGCCACATGTTTTCAGAAAAAGGAAAGAAACATTTCACAAACAAAATATTTTACAAGACATACAAGGATTTGTTATTTATTTATTTATTCGGTTGGGGAAGATATCAATCGAAAAAAATATATATAAATACAGTAAATATAAATTTAAATGAACTAAATGAAAATAGGCGGTGCAGTGGTGCAGTGGGTAGCGCTGTCGCCTCACAGCAAGAATGCCCTGGGTTCGATTCCCAGCCGGGTGACCAGAGTCATTTCTGTGTGAAGTCTGCATGTTCTCCCCATGTCTGCGTGGGTTTCCTCCAGGTACTCTGGTTTCCTCCCACAGTCCAAAGACATGCAGTCAGGTGAATTGGACATGTTATATGGTGGCCCTAAAAGGTAGTTGGACCTCATAAATTGACCTGTAAGTGGTTATACAGGTACAGGAGTTTCTAATTAAGTGAACAGTGAGTGTACATATAACACTTCATAGGTTAGCCAAGTACAACCCTATTTTCAAAAAAGTTGGGATGTTATGCAAAATGTAAATAAAAATAGAATGCAATGATATGCAAACTGAAAAATAAATGGACAAATTTGATTTACCCCTTCTACTTCACTATAATCGGCAAATGTCTTAACCACCTCAGTGTCACTGCTGGACTGAGAATAGTCCACCAACCAAAAACATCCAGCCAACAGCGTCCTGTGGGCAGCGTCCTGTGACCACTGATGAAGCACTAGAGGATGACCAACACAAACTGTGCAGCAGCAGATGAGCTATCGTCTCTATCTTTACATCTACAAGGTGGACTGACAAGGTAGATGCGTGTAATAGAGTGGACAGTGAGTGGACACTTTGTTTAAAAACTCCAGCAGCACTGCTGTGTCTGATCCAAGTGGAGCTGATAAAATGGACAATGAGTGTAGATACAAGGAGGCGTACTTAATGAAGTGGCTGGTCTGTGTATACATAAAGGGTTTCATTCCAAAATTTACTGTAGACAACTTAATTTTATTTATTTTTTGATGATATATGTTGTTGCAAATGGGTTTTACACAAGAAATATCAATGCTATCTTATGATTAATACCACATTCATTAGATAAATAAAAAATGTGTTTTGCATATCATTAATTTGATTCCAAGGTTGGCATGCCTGGGTTCTAGTTTCGTACACATGGGCTCTGTCATTACTATAGACATAAGCACAGTTTACACTGGTTGCTAAGCCTCCACTATCACAACAATACTTTTATGCTTTTTTCCCTCTTACTGTAACCCTCTAGAGAAAGAATGACAGACAAGGCAGTCCAGAAAAGCACTACTGACCTGAAAACGCCTTTGGCATCAAGCTCATTGGGGGGAAAATACTCAGTAATAACAAAAATACACATTCCTTGTTGTGTTCCAGGAGCTATTCTATTCTCAGGCAGTCGGGTAAATACCTGAATGGATTAGCATTTCCAAGAGCCCTCAGGAATAGAGTGTATGTTTATGATTCATGCGCGCTTCAGTTTCAGTGAAGAAAACAATATGGCCTGCCTCACATTGCGTTAATACAAGAAGGCATTCACTAGAAGGCTGATTATAAATGGCTCATTGTAGTGCTGACAGTGATGCTTATTACTGCTACTGAAAGGACTCCTAATCAGACCAAGCAGCTCTGACATATCATATGCCATGATAAATTAGCATGACATGATAAGAGGATAACATCTGACCCAAAGAGAAGGAAGCAATCTCAGAGACGACAGAGTGGAAAAGAGAACCGCGGAACATCTGCAGTAATAGCGCAATCAAAAAAAAACATCTTCATCAGATCCCTGCATTCAGACAGAGCACAAAAACAAGGACTTAATATTGAACAAGATGACACAGATGTGTAACAGCTGTTCGTACACCTACCGGGTGTCTTTCTGGAAACCCAGTAAGGTGGAATCGAGCTGAATTTCCATGGCAACCAGTTCTTACCTCCTTGGTGTTTCAGAACTGGTTGAGCCCATGCCTCGTCCTTGCATGCTCTTAATGGTCAATCTTCAGCTGTCCCTGGCTACTCTACACTGGAGAAAGACGAGCTGTGGGTGCCAGTGCACGTTGCTTTACCCTCTTTGGAGAACAGCTTGATTCCAGTCAAAGCCAATCACATCCTTTGAATCTCCTTCAAAAAGATTGTTTGGCAGATTGTTTTGCATATCTCTTTTAAATAAGGGTACATGGCTGAGTGTGACTGGATTGTTGAGCTAGCAGCTGAGCTCTGATTCAGGACGTATTTGTTGAGGTTTTGGGGATAAGGAGCCAGTGGTGGACATAGTACACTAATCCTGTACTTCACTGAAAGTAGAAACATCCTTGGTAAAATAATACAAAATAAAAGTGAGTTAAAGTATAAAAGTACTCGCTTTTAAATGTACTTTACTACCACTTACTGGTCACTTTATGAGGTCCATCTACCTTTTAGAGCCACCATACAGGCGTACAGTTACTGACTATACCCCATCTATGCCGCTACACACACACGCACGTGCACACACACACACACACACACACACACACACGTGAAAATAAGTTAACACATCCTAACAGTAAACAAACTTGGCTATTTTCTGTTAATTGCAGAGCTCAATATTTGTTTATCTGCAGAATTTAAGACATCAGAAAAATAAAACATATTAAATGTGCCATGCACATAGTACTTTTGTACATGCAACATTTTGTGCTTTTTTTACCAATGTGTTAAATTTAGCAAATAAACAGTAACTGTGCACATTAAAATGTGTAGAGGAGTGTTTTCTGTTAATTTATTTTCACTTACAAAATTAAGAAAATGTGTCATTTGACCAGGGGCGCCCACACTTTTGCCTACGACTTTACATGCAACAGATGAAATAAATTATCCAATTAAAAGATGTTCAGCACTGATTGGTCTGCTTCAGTTGTAAAGTGTGTCATACTCTTTTGGACATTCTAGAGTCATAAGAATATTACAGCCCAGGTCTCTCCCATGCCCAAGTATTAACACATGCTGCAGAAGGCACGGGAGTGAAAACTAGGATATTTTACTTTGAAATCTACTGGAGTGAAAGTAAAGCCTTGAGAATGGTCATACAATAATAATGTACGAATATTTGAAAAATAAAAATGAAGTACACTAACAAATTACATGTATTGTGCTTATCTCCACACTTTAAAGGTACATTCTGGCCTAAAACAAGAATTTAATATGCTATTTGTCATGTTGCAGTATTGTGTTGTGCATCATTGCATCCTTGGATTGACAGAATTCACAAACAGATTTTAAATCATTCTCACATTTTTGTTCATCAGTGTTCTCTCATTACAACACCCAGCAGGCACTACACAAATGCATCATACCACCGTTGGGATTCCCTGTGGTGTCAATCCGATGGCTAGCCTAGCTACTGATCTATAGACTAATAAATACAACCAAGCTAGCATTAATGTAACTGAAACAAACAAAATCATATTAAAATTATTTAGCACAAAAGTTTTTTGCCCTTTTAGTCAGTGAAAAGAATCCAAACTGAGATAAAGTAACTACACAGTCAGGTAGCCACCTTGCAAACTTTAGCTTTTAGCTTGTTGTCCTTCTCATCTGACGACATATTTCAGTCACTTAAGTAATCCATTCTCTGCATTGCAATGATGGTTTAAATGCTGTTACTGCGGTTATACAGATGCATTAAGATATTTCAGACCCCTAGCAGTAACGTTAGCTCTGTGGCTTCCTTCCGCTTTCACAGTCTAACAACAAAATGAAAATTCAAAACAGAAAAATCCACCCTGAAGCTGTTGTATGTTCCCCCCACCTTCAAGATGCATCATCAGAAAGGGGATTTTCTGAGTCTTTAATCTAGATAATCTCACTCTGGAGACTCCAGTGGCACAGCTGTTGAATGTGAGTTAGCATGTTAACATCAGATGAAGCAATGGTTACATTTTTCATTTAGAATGTCCCTTTAAGAAACCGATCAATTCCAAGGGTTATAATGGCTTTAATATCACAATCTTTCTCCATGTTTGCTAGCACTGATCATTAACCCCTTAAAATGTGAGGCTTATTACATACTAAGGCTTATTGTTCAGCAACTACTGGGACTTCAGTGCAAACTGGCTGAGCTACTCATATAGAACGGTGTAATAAAACTTTGGGCCTGCCGGTGGGCCCTGGCCATTTAAAGGGTTAAAGCCTGACTGTCCCCTTTGTTTACATTTGAAAGTGGAAGTTTACATTTCTTCAGAGCTAAAGGATTTTGAAACATGCTGAATAACGATCAGCCTAAAATAATGAAAATGCAACACAGTTTTCACTTGCCTTGCAAATAAGCGAAGGTCATGTACCAGAACTGGATTTACCATTCTGAAAACTTTCTGAAGTCAGCTGTAAAAGCAGTCTCTTATCCCACAATCGGATTTTGAAGTCAGCAGATACTGAGACTTTAAATTCAACAAAGTGTTCCCTCCTTTCTGTGCTTGGTCAATACCTTCAGCCAAGCTACGTATTAATGACTCGGTGCAGATAGAACAGCAAATAAAAAAGACGTGAATGAACAGCAGGCTTTATCATAGGCACGCAAGCAAGGAATATAAAAAGATGTTTGCTTTTCAAAACGTGCTTCCTGACACTTGTATGAAGATTACACATTTGAGAAAATATGTTGCAGAACAATAGTAAAGGCACTGCTCTTCATCTAATCCTTGGAGCATGAGCCCTTCGAGGATTGGAATACATTTCTCTTCCTTCTGCACTCCTCTTTTCGCTTTGAAACACCGGCTTGGCCTCCAAATCTGCAGAGGAGAGCATGGCAAATACATCATACATGAGAGCCATTATAGCCTGCACATGGTTTCAGTCGATGACAAAAGTTGTTGAATTTCAAAACTACGGTGTGAAAAGCTGGTGTCTAGTACAGATGCCGAACTATGAAATATGCAACACCTTCATCAGCAGAACAAAAGCTGTGTCTAAATCCTGCTTACGTCAGCATTCAGTGAGCGCACCAGCAGGTTTCCCTGTAACAAGGGTTGCTTTGGTTCCTGTACACAAACTGCACAATACACTGCAAAAACATATTCTGTAAATTTACAGTAACTGTTTGTAGAGTTGACAGGTAGTTACAGAACTCATACTGTAATGTTTGGTTACAGTAATGACATATAATACTTTATACTAGTACATAGTATTTTTAAATGTAGCACAAAACTGTATTTCCACAAGACTCCATATTGACAAAAGTATGTTACTGTAATTGACAATATACTCTTTTTTATACTGTGTATACACACATAGTAGGAAATGTAAGAGATAATACAGCAACATATATATATTTTTAAGGAGTCAAACATCCTAACAAAATAATCAATTGTTTCATTTCAGTTTTCCAAAAATACAAACAGCTATTCTAAAAGTTATGTGAAAGCTAACAGGCTAACACGCTCCTCCAACAATAAAAAAACACGTCAGATTCATGTCTTACTCCAAAAGTCAGTGTTGAAGCTAGAGCTGTGTAGTATTAAACTCAATGTGAACATACATCACTGTTAGCCTAGCCTCTGCAAATCCCACAGAGACTGAGTTCCACAGCATTATTATAGTAGCAGTAATCAGATACTTACAAAGAGAACTCCCAGAATTCCCAAAAGGAATATCCTATGCTTTAGTTGGTAGACTGTCAGAAAAAAGGTTCTGTGCAGGTGCACTTTTTGTCCGTTATGGTACAAACAATGTAAATGTCTCCTCAAAGGTACAACAATAAGATACAACTGTGTACTTTAATACATTTCTCGCAGGAGGAAGATACATATTTGTATCCTTTCAAGACCTATTGTTTTAAAACAGAACAATAACATAAAAAGACAGAAACGAGACAGGGCGTGTGGAGTCAACACAATTTATAATGTTAAGTGCAATGAAATATAGTACCATTATGCTCCAAAAGTAAAGGTACTGAAGATGTATCCGTGCACTCTCAGGACAAAGGTAGTAAACTGTCACTGGGGCAGTACCCCTCTTGTCACTTGGTGGTACCCTCAAGGGCACCTCAGTACCTTTGGTCAGGGCATGTAATTGTACCATAATCCACTGAAATTATAATTTTCTCCACACACCCCGACTCGTCTCCAGGCTTTTTATTTTACTGTTCTGTTTTAAACAGAAAACACCTGGGGAAAACTTATTTAAGGTACACAGTTGGACCTTGAAACCATTGTTGTACCTGAGGGTACATTTACATTGTTTGTAGATGAATGAAAAATGTACCTGGACGGAACCTTTATTTCTAACAGTGTGAGGGTACCACCCCAGTGACAGTTTAGTACCTTTTTTCTGAGAGTGCACAGATTGTACTAGTTTATCCAGCGTGCCAGAGCATTAGCTGGTTAGACAAAGGTTAAGTGACTTTAGCACTATAAACTTGTTGCATTTATGCTGGTCCAAAGAAATAAATGCAGCTCATCTAGTTTTTTTCAGCAGTTAAATAATGGAAAACTGAAAAACAAAGTGATTTTGCAGTGAGATCAGGGCCCTTTTCTTTATCAGAAAGACACTTTTGGTACATAGTTTCACAGTAAAGCTGATGATTCTGTATGTTTAGATGTATTATTACAATAAAAGTATAGAGAAATAATAGTGTTTAATACAGTATAATCTGTCTGCACTGTAAATATCTTCCCAGAATTCAACACAGGATGCCCTCTATAACTGTAAAACCATTAAAATATCATAGTTACGTCCCCGCTGAAAAAAAAAAAACACACACAGACCAGCAAGCATTCCATGCTGGTGTAAGCTGGTTTGGTTCTGGTTTGGTGCTGGTTTTGCTGGTCATCCAAGCATGGTCAAGCTTGTTAACCAGCATACCAGGACCCAAAACACAACATACACTGACTTTGCAGATGATCAGCTATGCTGGTCTATGCTGTTTTTTTCCAGCAGGGTGTAGAAATTACACGGTAAATTATTTACAGTGTAAGCATAAGCTAAGGCCTTCAACTGGCCATGTCATCTAGGAAGTTATTACATATCTCCTTACAAGGTCTCCTGAACATAAAAAGTTTGAGCAATTACTACGGCTCTGCAGCAGTGTTAGTGTATGTGTGACTTTCAGCTGTAGGTGAATGCGGTGTCTCCCTGAGACCAGTTCAATAAATCCTCCGTATCAAAGAGAGACTTTAATTTTCTCCACCTCTCTCCATTTCTCTCAGCAGCTCCTGTTTTTCAGATGACACAAGCACAAAACAAATAGCCGGGGGGCAGCCAAGAATGAAATATAACAAGAGAACACTTTGAGAGCGGTGAGAAATAACTTTGGGACACGAACGCCGTGTGATGCGTCAACCCCGACTATTCCAAACGTCAGGGCTGCAATTCTCCAAAGCCTGCCCCGTGCCCCAGAAGAGCTATTAAGCTTAGATTCATGGAGGCCAAAGCAGGCGGTACAGATGGTTCGTTACTCATTGACAAGAGCCTGAATGGACGGGAAACGTCTGGGCTCTTGTTAGACGTACATAGGAACTATTAATTAACATCATTACATTCACGGTAGAAGTAAAAGTGAACACAAGACACCGTTCTCCAGGGGGATCCTACTACTCTGGATTTGTCGCTTCACCTTCTGAACTCTGCATATTGCACATTTTGGCTGACAGGAACTTTCCCCCTTTCACTAATTAGGAGGTGAGCTTTGCAAATGGCTGCTCATCTAGCCGTGATATATTTAGCATCAAATTTCACTTTCAGCTGAAGCAGGAGCACTGTGGTTTGGGACGGAGCCAGGCCATGCCTGCAGTGGAGACCTGCTCTCTTCCCGCAAGGTCCTGCGGGCTTGACTGCATCAGGGGAGTTTAACGGGCCGACTTGCGGCAGTGGCATGATTAATATGGGTGTCACTTGGCGGGCCGGGCTGGGAGTTCCAGCCTTGTCCCGTAACGGAATCTGATCTGAATACTCGCTCGATTTAATGCACCCGCGCCATCGCCTGCGGCCCACGCTAATGCCATTATTAACCCTTCTCTCCATTCCACCTGAAATTCCTGCTGACTCCGTCCACACCCACACGTGATGTATGGCGCCATGCATCACCAACTGTTAACCCTACAGTCGCTGGTTAGCTGTTACTGGAACTAGCAGAGGAGCTGCAGAAGATAAAATATGATCTGCTGTTACTCATCGAATCAAGGGCTCAAAAAGCCCTTCATCAAAAAAGTATGACGCATACATACAAGACTTTCATGTAGGATAGGTTACATAAAGATATACTAACATATGCCCTGAGGAAAATTATAGATCTTGAGCGTACATATTGCTTCTTGGAACTCTACCAGCCATATGGCTATGAAGTCTTTATAAACTACAACGTGGGTGCAGCAAAGCATCTCTTGCTGGGTCTTTCAGCTGCCCCCCTGGGAGAAGATAAGACTCTCTGATGCTGGCAAGATCAGTTCTAGTGTTAACACAGAGTGTTAGTGCTTTGTTAAGCATTTTCCATGAACCATACACACTTCTCTATTTATCCAGTACTGTGCAAATGTCAGAGACCACCCTTCATTTATTTAATTTCCAAGCACCAAGCAATACAACCACCAAGTTAAAGCGGAAAACATATTTAACAGAAAATTACATAGAAGCCTCAATGACTATTATAATATCAATGTTTACAATTTTTAGTGTGCCCACCTTTATTACTTATTTCCTTTATAAGAGTGTCCATTCTTTTGAGGAGACTTGCTGTCAGTTCTTTGAAGAAATTTGCAAGGGATATTTTTCCTCCAAAGTTCAGTTTTAGAAGCATTTTCTGCTTCTTTTTCTGCAACATTCAATAATGTTGAGGTCTGGACTCTGGGATGCCCAGACCTCAACATTGTCCTCTTCTTTTTTGTCCGTTTCTTTTCTTAGTAATGGCTTTTTGACAGCTACATGTCTATATATATATATATATATTTGTCAAGCATTTATCACCCTGTATATATATATATATATACCCTGTATATATATATATATATATCCGATTTCAATGCGCCATATTTTTACAACCGTGAGGTGCCTAGGAACCAATCACATACCAATTGAAAGAGGGGGTTATAGAGTTTCTGACTGTTACCGGAAGAAGGCTCCCTTCAGTCTGTGAGGAGATGTGACCCCTGAGCAAAAAGCGTTTTCCATTCTCCACTTCAATAAGAGTGAATCTGTCATAACTATGCAGTGTGATTTTCGTTGCAGTGAACTTCCAACAGCTCAGAGCGTTCTGGTAATAATAATTTGGCAAAAAAATACTATGGTTTCTGCCTTAAACATGGCTATATTATGAATTTTTATTATTATATGACAAAAATATAAAAGTTCATGAAATAACTGCAGTATACAATGATAGGTTCTTGTACTTCTTCAGTTGTCCTCAGTTGCTTGACACCAATAGTATAAAATTTACTGGTGGAAAAATTGTTTATTGTGATCATTATTAATTATAACTAGAACTATTCATTAAAAGTTAATATATCTAGAGTTCATATTATCACTGTTTTATATATATCGTTACCTGTGATAAAATATACAAGACCTCTCATACTTTGTTGCTTTAATATGCACACATATGACCACAAACATTAATTTTATTTTGTATAAATGATCAAAAACATGTGCTGTCCATGGAACAATTTAGCCTGATGTTTACGAACTACATAATTTGGAGGGGGGATAATTCATTGCAATTAAGCATTAAATTATTAATTAAACATGTACAGTGTATTTTATTTCTGTTGTATAAAACCAATAAGCCAGTCAATTCCAGTGATTATTTCCTTTATAAGAGTGTCCATTATTTTGAGGAGACTTGCTGTCAGTTCTTTGAAGAAATTTGCAAGGGAGATTTTTCCAGTCCTCCAAAGTTCAGTTTTAGAAGCATTTTCTGCTTCTTTTTCTGCAACATTCAATAATGTTGAGGTCTGGACTCTGGGATGCCCAGACCTCAACATTGTCCTCTTCTTTTTTGTCCTTAGTTCCTTTCTTAGGAACCAATCACATACCAATTGAAAGAGGGGGTTATAGAGTTTCTGTAACCGGAAGAAGGCTCCCTTCAGTCTGTGAGGAGATGCGACCCCTGAGCAAAAAGCGTTTTCCATTCTCCACTTCAATAAGAGTGAATCTGTCATAACTATGCAGTGTGATTTTCGTTGCAGTGAACTTCCAACAGCTCAGAGCGTTCTGGTAATAATAATTTGGCAAAAAAAATACTATGGTTTCTGCCTTAAACATGGCTATATTATGAATTTTTATTATTATATGACCAAAATATAAAAGTTCATGAAATAACTGCAGTATACAATGATAGGTTCTTGTACTTCTTCAGTTGTCCTCAGTTGCTTGACACCAATAGTATAAAATTTACTGGTGGAGAAATTGTTTATTGTGATCATTATTAATTATAACTAGAACTATTCATTAAAAGTTAATATATCTAGAGTTCATATTATCACTGTTTTATATATATCGTTACCTGTGATAAAATATACAAGACCTCTCATACTTTGTTGCTTTAATATGCACACATATGACCACAAACATTAATTTTATTTTGTATAAATGATCAAAAACATGTGCTGTCCATGGAACAATTTAGCCTGATGTTTACGAACTACATAATTTGGAGGGGGGATAATTTATTGCAATTAAGCATTAAATTATTAATTAAACATGTACAGTGTATTTTATTTCTGTTGTATAAAACCAATAAGCCAGTCAATTCCAGTGATTATTTCCTTTATAAGAGTGTCCATTATTTTGAGGAGACTTGCTGTCAGTTCTTTGAAGAAATTTGCAAGGGAGATTTTTCCAGTCCTCCAAAGTTCAGTTTTAGAAGCATTTTCTGCTTCTTTTTCTGCAACATTCAATAATGTTGAGGTCTGGACTCTGGGATGCCCAGACCTCAACATTGTCCTCTTCTTTTTTGTCCTTAGTTCCTTTCTTAGGAACCAATCACATACCAATTGAAAGAGGGGGTTATAGAGTTTCTGTTACCGGAAGAAGGCTCCCTTCAGTCTGTGAGGAGATGCGACCCCTGAGCAAAAAGCGTTTTCCATTCTCCACTTCAATAAGAGTGAATCTGTCATAACTGTGCAGTGTGATTTTCGTCTGCAGTGAACCTCCAACAGCTCAGAGCATTCATCATCGGTTACGCAGCACTGGATGATCTCCGAAATCGCACTGAAAGAGCCGTGAGTACAACGACACCCGACATGCTCAATCGAGTATGGGAAGAATTTGGCTATGGTGTTGATGTTGTCCGTACAGCTGGAGGAGGTTCATATTGAGCACTTGTAAAATTACATAATAAACTTTATGCTCATTTAAACCATTTACAGTTTACTGCATTGATCTGTAATGATTTACGAGTGAGATAAATTATTTAGAAATCGGATGAATCATTTTGAATCACGCTGTATGTATATAGATCCTGTTTTTGGAACATATTATAACATCATAACTAATAAATAACTAAATAAATAAACGAAGAGCGCCAGTCTGATCTACGCGACACAACACAGTGGAGAGTCGATATCTCTTTCCCTCACATGAAATTATATCAACATAAACATCTGTCTAACTGCCCCGGGGCAGTAGCACTCTGACCCCATTCCTTATTTCCACACCAACGAGGGTGATAGATGGTTTGTTTGCTTTTTCTTCTCATCCAATTTCCCCAATTGATCTGGACCGTTCTCTGTGGTGCTCGCCTGCCTCTGGTGCTGCTATTGATCAAGCCTCTGCTCCAGTGCTCCTGCACAGGCATGTGTTCCAACCTTCAAAATCAAAGCTTATTCTCAAAGAGGTGGAACACTGCACATTGTTCAATTTCCGACACTTAAAGACAATACAGTAACACAGTTTGAGGTTATAGTGTGATGAACTGCCACCTCCAAGAAAAAGATATTGCTTCTGTTTTGTAAAATGGAGGACTCAGGCTCTAAAGTCTGATTGGCTGTGTTGAAGTTACAGTTTCTGTTAAGAAAGTTCCTAATATATAAAGTATGAACCTGGTTTTTTGTACCGAGGGGCTGATCATTTATTTTCTTGACAATTAGGTGAAAAGATAGCAGGCCAAACAAGCTGAAAGATAGCTAACAGCCTAAATCGCTCCTCCATTTGAGGTAAATTCTACGTGAAATTGCAGCATAAAAAGTAAATAAAATGTTATTTCAATGTCTTATAGCTTTGAATGTCCATGTTTTTATATTAAATCCATCTCTAGCAGTATTAAACTCAGTGTGGGAAAACAAATATGTGGCACTGTTAGCTTGACGCTAACATAACACAGTAAAATGCACTGAGGCACTAGCAGTTGTGGTGATAATTTGGTAAAAAAAATACTATGGTTTCTGCCTTAAACATGGCTATATTATGAATTTTTATTATTATATGACCAAAATATAAAAGTTCATGAAATAACTGCAGTATACAATGATAGGTTCTTGTACTTCTTCAGTTGTCCTCAGTTGCTTGACACCAATAGTATAAAATTTACTGGTGGAGAAATTGTTTATTGTGATCATTATTAATTATAACTAGAACTATTCATTAAAAGTTAATATATCTAGTTAGAGTTCATATTATCACTGTTTTATATATATCGTTACCTGTGATAAAATATACAAGACCTCTCATAGTTTGTTGCTTTAATATGCACACATATGACCACAAACATTAATTTTATTTTGTATAAATGATCAAAAACATGTGCTGTCCATGGAACAATTTAGCCTGATGTTTATGAATTACATAGTATGGAGGGGGGATAATTTATTGCAATTAAGCATTAAATTATTAATTAAACATGCACAGTGTATTTTATTTCTGTTGTATAAAATCAATAAGCCAGTCAATTCCAGTGATTTTATCACAGTTAAAGGGGTTTAACTGATTACCAACGCACTTTCACTGTTGCTACGTCAGAGGAACTCTAAAGTCTGATTGGGTGAGCGTGTTTGAGTTTTACATAATGACAACACAGTTTTTAATTGTACTGTGCATCAGGTCTTGTTGGCCACCATATAAAGCACTTTTAATACATATTAACAATTATGAATACATTATAAACTTTTAACATGCCATAACTAAGTGCTTCTAGTCTATTGAATATGTTATTCTTTGTTATCAATACATTATAATGATAACACAGATTATTGCACAGATTATTGCAATTCAAAATTTAAATTTCTCAAAATTAAAAATAAAAACAGGAAAGATATTGTTTTGAACATTAGTTGTCCCACGATTTCCAAATATATATATAATATTATATATATATTATATATATATAATATATATATATATATATATCTGTGGCAGGGTTAATAAACAGTACGTATTACAATGACCATTCTAATGTGAATAAGATGACATATAACTTTAAAAGCACTCAGTGATGGCATTTTAAATGCTCATGTGTTATCATTATAAGTACTATAATTGTGCACAGGTCAGTATCAGTTTAAAAGCCATTATAATGGACAGTGAAACTTGGGTTATTTTATGAGTCATCAAAGAATTAGTTAGAGTCCACTACTACAGATTTACTATGCATTATTAGAGCTTATAAATATGCTTAGAAAGCAGTGCTACCCAGTTACAAAGAGTTATAAGCACTATTTATGAGCACAGGCTTCATAGAAAGTGAAACCAAAAACTCTGGCCTGAAGTGGCTTAGAGCAAAAGTAACACATTAACACAAAAGCCTCAGCCCCGCTGGACTGGCTCATGCTCAGCAATCCGTGCACCATCCATTCAGCCTCTGATTACAAAGCATCTCACATTCATTACTCTGACTCCAATTGAGCTCATTCCCTGAAGAGGGTACCCCGCCATTCTTTTGTCACCCTTCACAAACAAGGGAGGGAGGGAGGGAGGGAGGGGGACAGGGGGAGAAAACACACAGGCACACACACACACGCGCACACGGTACCACAATATGAGAGATGATTTGGATGCAGAGGGCTCTTCTCTTTGGCATGTTCCCACAAACGCCATATTGGTGGGTGTGAGATTTCCCAAACCTGTCTCAGTCTACCAGCGCGCACATACGCATATGCAAAAACACTGCTGCAATGGAGGATTCCTTTGTTACTCCACCACACAGTCTCTGCAGACTTTCTTTTAAAATGGCTGTTTAATGAACAGGAAAACAATGACATTTGGCGTGTTAAATGGCTGAGTATGTGGCCCATGGCTTGAGTATTCCTTTTATTTTTTGACAGTTGCATACTCCCTGGCCTTCTCACCATTTTAACTAAGAGTATACAGTTTTACTCTCGCGGGAGTATTATGCACTGAAAATGAATAAAACATTTACTTTCATGTTTTTAGCTCCTGTAATATTGGGTACATTTTTTTTTTTTTACTTTATTTGAAGCATTGAATATTATTTAAAAAGCAATATGTTCATCGAGCCTATGTCAGTAGTTGCAAGATGACAGGGTGTTTAATAAAGTAAACGACACTGTATTGAGATAAGGGCCCTTAAACTACAGTGAGGAACATTAGTTCCATTTATAATACTGTTAAGAAGCGTTCCCAAGTAATGGAACTTATAAGGTAAAGGCCTAGTTAAGATCACCTTGCATACTTTACATGGAAGATCTGGTAGCACTTTATTTGAAAGCTACCTACACAGAGACTTCATGACACATGCATATGCAATGAATAATGCATTTATAAAGGAATGTTTGAATATTTATTAATACTTTATGCCAGCAAATGCAAGATGACATTGGTAACTATCACCTACAAAGCATTTAATGGTGTATTGAAATAAGAGGCTTTAAATTAACAGTTAAGGACATTTGGTGCATCTTGTCCAAGTTATGAAGGCAGAGGCTTAGTTAGGAACACCATGTGTCCGTTAAATGGAAGATTTTAATGTTGGACGTAAATGAATTTTCATGCAAATTGTTCATATATACATATATATATATATAGAAAATCCTTTAATATAGAAGTTGAAATATCAATATAAATGTACTTAAGCATGTACTTTAAATGAAGCAGAAATATGAAGAGCACATATATGATTTTCTGAACTAGGCCTCAATCATGTCTTCTTGGGATTACTGGCCTATGCTGTCCATGAATCCTCAACTATTGCTTTATAAATATGTTATTCAAAGCTTAAGTGATAATTTTCATATGTTTTCCCATCTATAAATACTAGTGTTGGGCATTTCCATTAGTATATATTTACACTTCAGTACAAATGTACACAATTATATGCTTTAAAATGTACCTAAGCATCAAAAGAAAATGTACTGTGGGTTGTGACAGTTACATAATATCATTTTGCTAAACGTGTAAACTGAGTTAGCTCTGACTCTAACTGAGTCTGTCACACAGGTCTCCTTAATAGAACCTGTATTATGGTACTTGAACGAAAGTGAAAATATACAGAAGTTATATATAATGCTCTTAACTTCGTCCTGCCCTTATGTTCCATTCCACTGTTTGTGGATGATGCTTCATTACAGTGTTATAAATGGAACAAATGTCAATCACTTTAGTTTAAGGCTTCTAATGTCAAAACATCTTACATCTTGCTATTACTGGCATAAGCTGTTGAGAAACATTCAAGCATGGCTTTTAAAATTCATTACTCAAAGTTTATTCATGTGTTATGAAGTCCCTATGTGGGCAGCCTTCAAATAAAATGTTACTCAATATTCTCAGGAATTCCCAAGGCAAGTCATATGAAAGGTGACAGTAGCTTGAAACACGGCTAGAGGTGGAGTTTAATGATGATAGCTTTTCTAATAACTTTGGGCCTCGTTCTCTGATATCTCCCTAAGCTGTTTCTTAAGTTTGTTCTTGAGAAAGGTCCTAAGAAAAAGTCTATGTCAGATTCAAGATGTGTTTTTAACCCACAGAATTGTTCATACCTTTGTGCTCTTGAGTGTTCTTACCTAAGAACAAATCCTGAATAAGAAAAACATTGGGGAATGTTGGAATTTTCATAAAAACTGCCTAAGTGGGTTTTAAGAAGAAACATCTTCTTAAGGATGGTTGGTGAATGAAGCCCTTTGTTAGTAAAGAACCCAATGAAAATGGCACTATTTGTGGAAAAACTGCTATGAACTTAAAATACTTAAAAAAGTTTGGCCAGGTGTCATGACAGAACCTCATAATTTCGAATAAATGGAATGAAAAAAGGCATGAACAATTGAAAACGATGTCCAATTGCATCTGGTTCTGTAACAATATAGAAGTGTTTTCATTGAAGTGGTGTTAAGATATTTCCAAAAGTGTGCAACAGGCTCACATTTCTAGATTACATGCAAAAATGTGCCTGGTATATGCGCAGAGCAGGACTGACAGTTAGAACTGGGGATCGGTTGTATTTTGTAATGTCAGTAAGTTGTATAATAAACTCTATGTATGATTTTAGGTTCAATTAAACAATTAGCTAAATTTTCAGATGTATGGGTAATTTTTTATATTTTTTTAATAATATTTTATATAAAAGTCATTTGGAATACTAAAAAAAGTAAACTATACATTCAAAAAGAAATCATAAAGATTAAAACTTAAAACGCCCCAGAACAAACACAAAACAGAAGGCCAGCCACAGTTTTACATACTCTTTGTATCAGTCACAAGCTTTATTGTGTAGTGTGTTCATTCGTGGAGTACGCCTAATGAGTTCACACAACCCTAAGACAATATAGAAGTGTTTTGTTGCCCAAAGTAACTTTACGGCTGATCAGACAACAACAAGCCATGAGTTATCCAAATGTTCAGTTTATTATAACTCTAATAACACACATTACAGGACCCGTTCAGCTTTCTGTTTATTTCCCTGTTATCCCTGACTATTCATAAAGCATTTAATTATCTGACTAGTCTCCTGGAGGCAATGTCATTATGTGCCACCTCAAATAGTCGTTAGGAAAATGCAAAGCTAGAAGCGAGCGCAGAGCAAGCGTCCTCCCTGACCCTTTTTTCATCCGTCTTCGGTGTTGGCCTGAATCCATGGGAGTAAACGGCCTAGACGACGTCTGTATTAAATCAAAGGCCATTCCCTCCGGGCGACACACTGATGTGATGGAGGTATTTAAGTTCAGCCTCTCAGTGCTCTCGGATGAAAGGTAGCTGGAGGCAGCTGGATAACAGGAATTTAAGAACGCTGTACATGTACAGTGTGAGTAATGAGACTGGATGACCTGGAGGAGAGGTTCAAGGTCAAATGCTTGTGTAGAATGTGAGGGAACACTGAATTTTCATTTTTTAAAAGAGAGTAAAGCAGATGAAATCTGTGCAGAAAGATCGCCTACGTTACAAAAATAGGGTCCATCTTTTAAACCATTGACATGTACGAGAATGTAAGGAAGATCTGCGCCATTTTTGAGAAGACAGAAGACCTGCAAAGTTGTCACTGCTTAGACGATACCGCTTGAGAGAATCCACGTCCTTCGTACTGCTTTTAGGCTGAGGAGAGATGGACTCTGTAGGCTCAGAATCGTCCCTGCACCCCCAGCTCACGCTCAGCTGCCTGCTCGATGGCCTGGTGAATCACCCGCACTTCCTCCTGGGTCAGGGTTCGCTCCATGTGCCGGTACACGATGCGGTAACAGTGGCTCACCTTCTTTGTCCTGAGGAAAAATACAAGGGACAGTAACAAGGTTAGGTGAGAATCTTGGTCATTTTTACAATACAGTGTAAATGCATTCCTATAACATTTGAGTAAAAATGTCTAGTTTGATTTTTAAATTTTTTTTTAAATAAATTTATTTATTGAGTTTTGTTTACATGTAGAAATAATTGACCAGTAACAACTGAGAACTTGCAGAGGAGGTCTTTGGGGGGTGAGAGGTGCACAGATATGTATGTACCTGTGTAATAAAGCCTTCTTTAGTACAGTGATGACAGTACAATGAAAATGTCTATACAAAATATCCAATAGCATATTCTGTTACAGTCCAAGCTTGTATTGTCTCAGACTGGGCCTTGTTTAGCCTTGCAGTCATACTTTCAAATTCATTAAACTAGAGCATTCAATGTCTCTGTATGTTCATATTAGGAGTACATCAGAATCAGATGATTGATTTTTAGCTCCAGTAAACCCACAGAACAGCAGTCTTCACTAGTTAAGTGTAAAAAATGTCACCATCATTTAGTAAACAAAGAGCAGGGTTCAGGATACTATTATGATTTAACACTCTCATTGAAGTGGTGTTAAGATATTTCCAAAAGTGTGTAACAGGCTCACATTTCTAGATTACATGTAAAAATGTGCCTGGTATATGCCCAGTGCAGGACTGACAGTTAGAACTGGGGATTGGTCATATTTTGTAATGTCTGTAAGTTGTATAATAAACTCTATGTATGAATTTATGTTCAATTTAAACAATCAGCTAAATTTTCAGATGTATGGGTAATTCTTTATATTTTATTAATAATATTTCATATGAAAGTCATTTGGAATACTCTAAAAAAAGTAAACTATACATTGAAAAAGAAATCATAAAGATTAAAACAGAAGGCCAGCCACAGTTTTACATACTCTTTGTATCAGTCACAAGCTTTATTGTGTAGTGTGTTCATTCGTGGAGTACGCCTAATGAGTTTACACAACCCTAAGAGATGTCACAATCTCTCCAAACGTATAGAAGATACCATTTCAGAAATGCATCATTAAAATGTGGGGATTCACATTTCCACCTCTTAAAGATAAATCATGTCAAAGATTACTGCATACTGTTAACTGAGTGATAACAAAAGCAAGTTACACAGTCAGTCAGAGCCAATATAGCCTGCTTTTTTGACTAATCCCAATTCTCTTATTTCATAAATGCAACATTTACACCTTCATGCACTCTGAAACTCTGAGGATGAACAAATGAACGCTATATATTTGGACGCTTTGTGGTAACAGGCTTTCAGCTCTCATAAAAAAAGGCATCACCATTTGGAAGGTTTGCCTTCAACAGCCATGACACACAGGAAAAAAATGGAAGTGATGTGGACTTTGGAGAGAATCTGTGTGGAGCCACCAAGTGAAACAAAATGGCTGACAGACGACTACAGCAGAAACAGCCGCTGGGATTCCAACACAAACACACGGGGAGTTGAGAGCAAGGCTTAATCAGATTCACTTTGCCAATACCAGATTTACTGTCGGGGAGATCAGCCTGGTGCCCATTGATGTCCAAGCTCATCTGATTATGCATGGAAGGCAGGCCGGCTGATAAAAGCCGGATATAAATCCCCCAGACCCCCGTCTCTAGTCAATTATGACTTTTAATTAAAGAACAGGGAGAGCAGTTAAAATTAATCAGAATTGAATACACATTTTTATGATTTATGATCAGATTGTATATGTGCACAGATTAAATAGATTGTAACATACTGTAGACAAGACTTATTTGCTGAGCAATAAATCAAACTGTGCGTAATGTTCTTTGTGCTAATTCCTGCTCGCTGGAGACAATACTTGTTTTTTTTTTTTTCACCCACAAATTGCATTATGTTTCTTGCTGTGATTGTCTTGTGTATTAGAAGATCGTGCTTATTTTGTTGCTAAGTGACCTGACAAACTTTAAAAGTTCAGCTTGCTAATTAGCTTACTTACAATGCAGCTTACAGCTACCAAGGATTATCAGCAAGTTAATCCTGTCACACTTTAAATGAGATTGTGACACTGTTAAAATTGAGGTTTATAGACTTTTTAAAAGAACGCTGCGCTCCAGTCTGGTCTGGTTTCAGTCCACTGGGGTCAGTATTCTGTATTTCAGCTCACTATTGCTGAAAAAGTTCCCCGCCAAAGGGGAAATACAGCATCTTCGCAGGAAGGCACCTAAAAATAGTTACCAGATGAGTGTGATCACCAGGGAATCTCATCTGCAAATGGCTGACATATCAGGAAAGATCATACCTAGTGTGTTGTGAAAGGAGAGATAATTAGTCCAAGCACAGGTCTTATGAAAAAGAAGAAACAAAGAAGGAGAGGGAGAAGGAAAAAGGGAAGGGTTTCATGGAAAACAATTAATGTGGATTCGAAAACAGGTTGATGTCTGCAACAAAATCCCAAATCTGTGAGGATAGGAACCTATAAAAATAGCAGGGAAACATGGTGGCTGTGGAAGTAGAGTAGACGCAGTCCATTTCACTGTGGCAGTGTAAGCTTCTCCATTATAACTGCTTATTTTGTAACATTTTTGGTGCAATCACTGGGCCTGACAGACAGTTTTTCAGTCTTGTGTTTCAATCACAGCATTATCAGCTGTTTAGCGTCTCATTTATGGGCAAGATCCATCACTTAGCTAGCGATTAATACAAAAACGCTATAAAACAAACTGTTCAGATGTTATAGCAGTCAGGTCAGGTAGCACTTGCCTGGGTACCCACCCTGCAATACCTCTAAAGGGGACCTCCATCAATTTTTCAAGAATTCTACATAATTAAATGGTTCAGATGTAAACAAAAACATTCAGGGTGGTTTGGTGTGAAATGCTCCATTCTTGCCGAGTCAGAATTGTTCACAGTGGTGGTGATAGGAACCAGATGTCCGCCTCTGAAAGCTCCTTCACAGAAAGTTATTGTAGACAACAGATATAGGCTGCCTGATAACTGTCTTATAACTGTGTCAGACATGTGATAAAGTTTTGATATAAAATATATTTGAATCTATTTAATTTAATCCACTCATGGTAAAGGGATAAATAAATGATGGGTGTTGAAAAGCAAAATAGTCCCCAGAGAAAATACATTTTTCAGATTTCTGACTATTTTACTATCATCAACATAACATATAAAAACTCAGAAGGCCTGTGTAGGTTCACTGGTGGTTTTGGATAGTAAATAAAATGGCTATATTTGTGTTGTAGACATCGTGAGCCTTGGTTCCGATCACCACCACCGTAAAGAAATCTGGGTCTGTAAGTTTCTCTACAAATGACGCATTTCCCATCAAACCACTCTGAATGACTTTGTTTACATCTCAAGGAGAGAACTGTTCAGAGATTTTGAAAAAAAAATCTCTTAACAGGGTGGAATCTATCTTTGCTGTCGTATCGAAAAATAGTCCACAATCTTGTCACATTAACTTGCATTAAAGTTAAGAATATTTTTCCTTCAGCTATGAGGTTACCATGGCTTTCAACCTGAGGGCTGCAAGGAAATCATATCAATGCATATTTTTGGTTTCATCATGAGAGCAGAGCTACAAGAAGGTCTTTTAAGATCAGGAGGAGGAGCCACACTTCTGTACTGCACCACTGCTGTTTGGAAAGCACTCCTGTGTGCATGAAGAGCAATTATGATTTCAGCATGGGTGTTGAGCAAACTATGGTCGCAGCATACTTGAGACCAGTTCTGCAGAAATGTGCAGCTTACTGTGTGCATTTGAAATAAAACAAGATTGTCTTAACCCGATTGATGCTGTCAGTTTTCCGTGCTGAATGACAGCATGCAGCGGGCTAACAGTATTCTAACCACAGTTAAACTTAGTAATAGTCATTCTAATGCACAGATAAAGGCCTGTTTGTTTTTGATATTGAAGTATTAAATACTTAAAGTATTCCAGTCTTCTGTTGATGGTACTACATATCATGGTGGCAAGGCACCCAAACATTGCTGTGCTAAAAATCATTACTTTATTATCTTTCTATTAATGCTCAAACTAACTGTATGTAAATGCATAGGCCCTTTATCATTGTATTCTATTAAGCTTGTTTTACTCAATATAAAGCACCATATATTGAGTAAAAGTGGGCTGAGAGCTTTATGTCTTGTTTCAATGCGTAGAAAATCAGTGGGTAACAAACACTGTATATGTGAGTCCTGGTTTGGGAACCATCACTCTGCAACAACACAATCTTCAGTCCTACATGACATTGATTATGAATGATTTCATATACCAGTGAATTGGGTTATGGTCAACATACATGAACTGAAACATGAGCTGCCCTTGCCTTGCCCTGGGTCGGTGGAGAAAGCCTCTAATCAAACAACTGATACATGAGGAAAGATCATGCCTGGTGTGTTTTGAAAGACAGGATAATTAGTCAAACCACAGGTCAAAATTAGAGGGAGGGAGGAGAAAAAAAGGAAGGGTTTCATGAAAGCAATTAATGTGAATTCAAAAATAGGTTGATGTTTGCAGCAAAATCCCAAATCTGTGAAAATAGGCACCTACAAAAATAGCAGGGAAATGTGGTGGCAGTGGAACGCAACACTTGTGGAAGCTTTTACTGGCGCGATGGCTCCCACTCTCAGCCAGATATCTACTGTGTAAGCCCCACAAACACGAAAGCCTGACAAATTTAGGCCGCCACTGATTGCCACTGGGACACGTATGTTTCACATGGTACCCGCAGCCAAAGCAGCTAATTGGATAAAGTGATTTTCTACAGCACTGAACTCTCACACACTCACTCCATCTTTTTCATTTTATACCTCTTTTTTAACCCCTGCTCCATCAACAAATATAAAAACAACAGGGCACATTAAAACATATGATCACAGAAAGGGACCTCTACGGACTACTTCTGCTTTTTTTAACCTTATTCGGAATATTAAATAATTGAAAAAGTCATATTCTAAATAGTATATAGGCATCAATGAGGCGCTCTTTGAGCTAGCATTTGTTGTTTCTATTGATGTTTATGGTTTATGCATAGCTTCCTCTGCCTCTTTGCCTCCGTCCGCCTCAGTGAAAAGAACATCTGACATTTCCAGCAAACACTCAGGTGCTCAATAATTCAGTGGCTACAGAAAGGCGAACAGTGATCCAAACACACACAACAATTTCTTTTTATTGGAGCCTGCTCCGTTTTATTGCACGGCAGAATTTGGTTCGGGAGCCGGCAGGTGCAGTTATTCATACCGGCTTTTTGCTGTGAGCGCAAAAGAGTGTGAAACCGACAGTGGGGAGGAACAGGTAGGCAAAAAAATAGGCCCAAGCACAAAGATGAAACACAAATCTGACTGGCAGAGCAACAGGATACTGTTGCAAATTTAAACACAATATGCCTGAACTCACTGAATCACAGAGATCAAGTGTGTTGTGATGATGTTGGCCTGACATGACTACACTCATATCGACTAAGGCTCATTTACATTATACATACAGTAACAATTCACTGTGGTATTACAGGCTTCTTGCTTGAATCTAAAGGTTAGACATTGTTTTTAGTCATGAATTCCAACTACAACATTGTCAGCTGTTTAATATGTAGTTTATGCATTACTTGCCTACGAATCAATAAATAGACACTATAAAACAAACTGTTGAGATTGCAGTTGATTGCTGAGGTAGAACTTGTCTGAGAACCTGCCCTGCAGTACTTTCAACAGGATGGAACTTTTCTTCTCTGTCCCATCAAAACCATATAAACACCAGTTTATTTTCTTGTACACCATTTAAAGATGCTAGATGCGAGTATTATGTGAACAATTCATGATAATTAAATTAATAGAAATAGTCCAAAAGTGGTCTTCAAATCAAAAATAAAATCTTTTTGCATTAAAGTTAAGAACTTTTTCATCTCCTGTTAAGTTATAATATCATGGCAAAAATACTGTAGCATCCCGCTACTGGCTTGCATGGCCGTGAGATGCTCTGGAGGCGTGGCCATGCAGGGAGGCTCATGGGAGGCATGCACCATTCAGAAGAGGGACTTATTGTTGTTGCTTGTGTATGGGTTGTGTTGTTTGTGTTATTCTGTCTCGGGGGGTGTTTTGTGTTGAGGGTTGGTCACCATGATGTGGATGGGCTGGTGGTGACCTCCCTCACGAGTTCAGTGCTTTGCATTTGCCTTTTTTTTCTAGTGTTAAAAGAGCACTACTCGCAGCAAAATCAAGGCCTTCTCTGTGTATTACTCTATGCCGACGCCAGAGTATCTTCTTCTGTGTGGTCTAAAATAAGACAATATTCCGGCCTTGCCCGCGGTAGGGTGAGAAAGCATTTGCTGTAAAAATAAAAGAGGTAACCCCGCCTGTCCTGCTTTAAACTGACTGTAAGACCGATGTTTCAATCTGACTTTACAGTACACCAACACATTTTCAGCTGGCTGCACGTTGACTTCACTGGAAATGCTTTGTTCTTGCTGATCATGTTACTTCACATCTCAGCCATAAAGCAGCGGTCACCATGGACTTTTTGCTCACTATTTTCTTCTCCAAGGTGCAGCAAAGATCAGGTGATTATGGATGATCCTGAAGTGACATTGGAGGGAATGTAATAGAGTTTACTCTCATCAGTACAGCCACCTTGTAGAACAGGCATGTCAAACCAGGGACCTTCCAGGCCAAAGTGCTGTGGAGATTAGCGTTTACCTTCATCTAACGCTCTGTTCAGTTCATGAAGGCCTTGCTATTTAGCTGAATCAGGTGTGTTTAATGAGGCAGTGTGCTGAAGTCTGTAGTGTTCTGGCCCGAAAGGACTGGAGCCTGACACATGTGACACATATAAGCTTTGTTAGAAGATAGCTAGACTGTTTCTTGCAACTGTGAGGGACAAGCAACATTATGTAAACTTAAGTGTTTCCCTTCGCGTTTCTTGTTTGAGCTGTGAAAGTATTAAGTAGCATTCAGACCAAAGTGGCTGTGACATTGTTTCACCCGAAAGGCAACCTTACAAGTCAGTAAAAGTCATGGTGGCAGTGAGCTGTTTTCATACATCTTCTCTTGCATAGAGACCCTGTGACTGTGTGAAAAGCTCTGAATCCTCAGCCTGCCTCATTTTCACAGAAGCCTCTACACAGTCCCTGTGCCTGAATTTGTGACTGGAAGCCATGTTCCAAGCTCATGGCTGGCCACACTGACTTATCTAGTCTTTTACTCAGTTTTCTCTCTAGTGCTGCTCTGTTGGACAGGCTGCATTATGAATGGTACTCTCTAGTGCTGCAAATGTGAAGTCCCAAAACTTTCAAAACTCTTCTGTTTATTTTTCTTCTGGTTATTTTTCTTCCAGTGACTGCTACAGAACTATACACGCTGTGTGTTTTGTTTGGGGGCTTTGTGGCCTAAGACCAAGAGTTTGAGAAATGAGCATTCCGCCCATCTGAAAAAAGACTAAATTTGTTGCATATATTTGCATTCCTCTATTTGTCTTCTTTGCATGTGTTTTCCCCCTCTTCTTTTTCCATCTCCTCTTCCATCACCTCTTGTTCATAAGCCTGTGTAAGAATGAGTGGCGAATTGGGACCTTGAGTCAAATTTGCATTATTAGAAAACACTTTAAAACAAGAACCGCGGTGGTGTGTCCCCAGGCACTGAGCCTTTTCTGTTCAAAATGTGAACATCTTAAACGTTCTTTTATATCAGCCCATTAAGAACATGTGGAAAAATCTAGACCACATTGCTATCAAAACCATAAATTTGCTTAAACAGTCTCTTCTGGAAGATTTGAAGATTCTTCAGGGTGAGTGTATGTGCCCAAGAGTCCTATTCTGTCTGTTTTCCCATTCCCAGCATTGATATTTAACTTAATAGCACATAAAACTTATGAGCAACCTACGAGTATCCTCTTCTCTGCTATGTGAACACTCAATACAGGCTAGTCATTTCTTTTTCACACCGGTGGCCTATTGATGTCACTGATTACCACACACTGCATACATCTTTCCATCAACACATAGCTGCTGTTGTAAGAAAACCTCATATTTTGAAACAATAACTTGAGAAAATGTTCTTATTCTGCATTAATGTGATAATAATTAATAAGATTGTATTATAAGCAATTTGGACTATTTTTAATTGGTCCATTTGTTATAAAATGCTCACAAAATGTAAAGGGCAGCTGGTGGTTTTTAATGTGCTACAAGGTTTTTATACAACACTGACAATATAATGGAATTCATCGACATTCATTATAAAATCTACATTATCAGTTGCAAACTAGTGCAGTGTGCACTAAAATGTGCAGGACAGTGGGCCTCCAGGATCAGGGTTGAGAAACACTGACACTGTGTATTCTATATATCATCGCTGTTGTGCAAAAACCTTTTATCTTAATTTTTATCATTTTTACAAAATTTGAAAGCTTCGGTTACCCTTTAGATTGTGTTCAAATTTCATGATGAACAGAATAATAGAAATGGTCCAAAGGTTTTTTTTCCCAGAAGGCTAGTTTTGCTGTTCCAATGAGCACTTTGTAATCCAGGCTTAAACCGCACTGTGTCTTTGTAGACTTTCTAAAATAAATACATGACAAATGACAAATCTAAAACTGAATGTCTTTTGTGATTATTTATCCATTTCTCCATGCTGTGGTTAGCAGGGCTGTTAGCCATACACTGATGCCTTGAATCAAGTCTGTTAACCAATCAGAGACTGTGTTCCTGACTCATCGACCAATCAGAGTCTGACTTTTTGCAGAACAATGATACCCTTCTGGGCAAAAAGTACATCTCTAGCATGCAGCATTCATGAAATATTTCAGAAACAATTTATTTGGATAGTCCATTTTAGATGCTCTGTAGATACTTAATTTCAAGTTACATTCAGCTAAATATCTACTAAATGGACCATAAATCTCTTTAACTATAAACCTGGCTCTAATCCTAACCTTAACCTCAACCCAAAACCTAAGCCCTTCCCTAACCATAGTCCAAATCCTAACCCTAACCCCACCACTGAGTTTCAACAGATAGTTTGTTAATAATTTGAACATCTGTAGATAATCTATAGGGGACTATAGAGGACTATCCAAATAAAGTGAGACCAATATTTTTTATTTTATCTACATCCTTTGATGTTGCATATGACATCGTAGTCCCAAGAGAGATAACTTCCACTACAAGTTAAGAATGTTTGTTCCTTCCCTGGTAAAGTTACAATTTTGGAAATACAATATTTTGTTCCGACAGCGACAATATATTCTGTGTCAACAGCTGTCTGTGTATTCTGGCCTAATACATATTGGATATTTGATGTCCACCCTTATTGTGGTGATTTGTGGTCAGCAGAACCAGAAAGTCTCTGACAAAGTTCAACGTAAAGACACCTAGATCCATACCTTCAAATCTGTTAATGACTTGAAACTGATCAGCTTTGCAAAGTAAACAAAATGCTAAAGCAAAGAAGCTTCAAACATTGTTTCAAACTTATATTTGAAATATTCTAAATTTCTTCCAGCAAATAAATGAACAAATAGAGAAATAAATAAATAAAACAGTAAATAAATAAATAAAACCACATTTTTCTTGCATTTTGTGTTTTTTCCCTGTCCAATTATGACGTTTGTATGAGTTTATGTACCAAAAACAGTCATAATTCTTTTTATATAACCATTTTCCAACATTACAATTGAAGATTAGAATTAGGAACTAAGGCTGTTTTGTTACTGACATACACCACAAGTATTGTGTTGCAACCAGTGTGGTTACTTAGCAACTAATAGTCAGTGGAATGAAATGAACTGTTGTGTAATAATTAATAATTCACTAATCTATACCAGAAATATGTGTTCATGTTGTGATGATTCTCTGTGTGGGCTTTAATACTGCATGTACCATACAGGATGAGTTGGGACCGCTGATTCATCTATTTTATTCAAAGGGATCAAAGGCAGGCCACTCGTAATTCAGTCATAAAGTTACTTTCATAAAAGCCAGTGAAGCTGGCCTTGAGAAAAATGTGAAAGAAGTGTGCTCGCTTTTCAGAGAAGAAAGCGATTATGAAAGCTGACACCCCCCCCAACAGGTGAAGCTCAGAGTGGAGGAAGAGGAGCAGACAGGGAAAACTCACTCAGTGGGCTCCTAATGATTTCCAACACGGTATAACAGCCCAAGCACTCAAGCAAAGTGAAATTCTATGAAGCGAGAAGCATTGTGTGTGTTTTTTTATGTAATAATAAGCTGAAGGGCCAGCCTTAGCTTTCCATTATGAGCTTCCTGGAAAGCAGACTGGTCCAAAAGGAAAATTGAATAGGAGAAACATCAGTATATCATCAGTAATGTATGCACTGGCTCTACGCAGAGCACACATTACTTTCAGACATGACTGTCCCAGTGGATCCACCACAGCAGTCTATGCACATTGAAACGCTTCTTTACGTTTTAAATTGTTGATTATTGAGATTATGTTGAAAGTGCAGATTCTAAATTTTCAGACAACACCACGTTTGTGTTTGTAAGTAGCAAAAGAGACATTTTATTATAGTTCCATATAATAAAAAAACAATAAAACCAATCCTTAAGATTGTAATTATGTAATTACATATGAATACCTATGTAATGTACATATACATATAGCATATAGCAAAAGGACAATAAATCTGGATGTCTAGAGGACAACTATATTTCACATATTGTTAATAAACATGTCCTAGCTCAACATACAAACCTATTTCATATCTCCTTACTAGGGTCAGGGGTTGACTGTTCACAGGAAGCTAAATATTAGCCCATATCTTGTTTCATATGCATTAAATGACTCCATTTAGCTTCAGGACTCATTTAACTCCAGGTAAACGTTTGCTGATTATTAGCACGTTCTTAGCTAATCTCTCATAATTCAAGCTGGAGCTTCTTGAAGTCGTCAGACAGATACCCTGTCAATAAATCAAATGAATTCTTAATCAAATACATTGTGGGCGCATCTTCAATCCATGCAAAGGCACACGTCCACCAATATTGATTTGTTATTAGCCTTTACCTGTTACCCTCAGGCCTTGTAGAGCATATTCAATATATCAAACAGACCCAAGGGATGAAAGATTCTGCATGATTGACTTTCAATCCAAAACATTTAAGCCAAGCTTATGAACCATTCTCACTTAGGTAAGAGGTTTTCAGACTCTTCTGCACTGTACATGGCCTTCGTCCTCTTCCACACTGCATCTTAATGTCTATGGACAGTGCCATACCAACAGCAGCACAGAATATATTTACACTGTAACAAGACTGTACAAGAAACTGACTGGTCATCAGACGTCTGTCTCCTGGTCAGGTCTCAGGGGCTCTCAAACCACCATGTGCACAACATTTTAACTCTGCAGCATCTCTTTCCTTCTAGCCTCAGTTAGTGTTTTCAAGGTGGCTCCCTAACTTACCACACCTCCAGTAACAGCTGTGTTACTGACACACCCCTAATCTATCGTCCTGCTAAACTCAACCTACCTCTAACTTAAATGACCCATATACCACATTTTTCTTGCATTTTATGTTTTTTTCCCTGTCCAATTATGATGTTTGTATGAGTTTATGTACCAAAAACAGTCATAATTATTTTTAAATGACCATTTTCCAACATTAGAATTGAGGATTAGAATTAGGAACTAAGGACTAGGCTGTTTTGTTACTGATATACAGTATGTAAATGACCTTTGCTCTGATTGGGTTGCCCTGTATTCTGCTAGGCTAAAAACACTCCTTATAACTTTGGTGTGAATGGGTGGGGCTAAACAGCTTCAGGCTTAATAGGCTGATTTGTATAAATACATCTGATTTGTGCCATCACAAAAATAATTCCGAACAAGTTGTTTATCTTAGTTGCCATGTGTGTACTGTATGAACTGGGGAGTCAATGGTATGTTTGGAAATTTTAACAGTGTTTACATACTTTACTAGCTCTTCTTTCAAAAAAGAATCAGGGTTTTCATATGATATTTATCACTTGGAGCTATTTTGGTTGGTGAGTTTTCTGTTTTAAAAGTTAGTTTTTGTGAGAGTCTCTTGCTTTTCTTATATCAGGGACATTTTACCTGTAGGTGTTGTTGGTTTACTAAATGTGATCTAAGTCTGTAAACATGCTCTTCTAAAAAGTATACTGTGGGAAATAAGCAACACATCTGAAAGGTTCATTTTGTCATTTCATTCCAAACTATATTTTCTTAATAACGACATTGACATCAGCGCCACATAGGATGCCAGCAAATTCTATTAGTATTTCACCAGAATTTATGATATATATTACCATTCAAAAGTCTAGAATCTCCAATCAAAGGTTTTGTATCACAGTTTGCTAATAATATGAAACCACACTGGTTACATATGGATAAACTTTAATTAAGATGCAAATTTCAGTCAATTATTTTGGCCAATGACAATAATTGATAACAGACAAGCCTAAATCAGAGAAGAACCCATCAAAATATCAACAATAAAACCTTGGCTGAGCTATGTTCAAAGCCTTTGTGAAATACTTTATACACACACTTATGGGCGGACACATCATCTGAATTTTGTATTAACGCACTGAGATTTTTAAAAGCATGCCTTGTAGTGGACACGAAACCTAGCACTGGTAGATGGGGTCAGGCATCAGCATGTATATGAAGTAAACAGCTCGAAACTGTATTAAACACACCCTACGTAAGAAACCAGTTTTGTTTAAACTAAGATGCTAATACTATAATGAATATATAACCAAAAGTTGATGAAATGACTAAAATATACTATAATAGGCTACTAGAAGTTATATTTATTAATAATTATGAGACCAAGTGAAAATGAACATAAAAGCCATGAAAGAGCTGGCTTTGGCTCAGAGTACCTCAGTAGTGAAAGCCATCACTCTCCACCATGACCTACTTTATCATTTTTCACACTTGAGTGTGATTTACTCACACTGCCATGCATCACATCTCTCTGAGAACAATGAAACAGTTGTATATCCTATTGCTTTCGATATGTTACTTCAACAGAGTTGTGCAATTGTCCTCTCGAAAAATGTTCCTGACCACTTGCATTTTCAGTAGTTGTCAATTGCAAAATCTTGTATACAATGTTCTTGAACTTCAGTGATAAACCAGTCCATTCAAATAGGAACTGTTGTTTGCTGAAGATTTTTTTTAACAATTTGTTGTCTATTACAGTTTATTTGCTGGTTATGGTTAATTAGTTAATCATTTACCTTTACAAGATTTTGATGACGAATGGAGCCGTAGATGATTTTATCATAATTGAGGAAGCTGTATGCATTCTAGAATTAGCTTAATAAAATGAATATCCAGAAAGCCTCGTTTTTGAAAAGTGGTGACCAGATCTTGCTGATCAAATATCTGTTCATAGCAATTTTATTTGAAGAAAGTACTATGAACAGAAAATTACAGTTTATTTTTTAAGAACATTTACATTTTTGTAATGTCATAAATTCCTATTGTGAATTGGGAATTGAGAATAAACCATTGGTTTACATTTTGGTGCCTGGTTTATTACATTTCAGTCTGCATTATATGTATATTTATTGAATAACAATTATTAACTCCTTTTCACAGTAGCCATAAATGTAATTTCTGCCTGCTTTGGAGGTCTCAGTTAAATTAGCATCTTATTTTCTTCAGTAATATTGATGAAACATTTGTATGATGGAAATTTGTATGATTTGCCAAACGAGAAGCAAACTAGATTTTAGTTTTCATAGGCCAGCAACTCAATATTAAAGTGTTTTATTATATTGAAATATTATTCTTTATTGAGGAAAATGTACACAATTTTTTTTTACATTGAGGAAGCTGCAGTTGTGCTGTCTATTTTATCTCGGCACGGCTGTCTTATGGAGAGGTGTGAATTCTGTTCACAGCAGGGAGTTCTCACTCCTCCCCTTTCAACCCTCATTGCTCACTCACAGCTCAACACAGAGAGTCATGGGAAAGAACACATTATTTGATTATGTTAATAACAAATATCTGAATTGATTTCCATTCTGCAGGACGAGTGGCCACTAGGGGGCTGTCAGAAAGAGGTTAATAGGACAAGAGATTCCAAACTTTTGAACAGTAGTGCAAGTTATATTAGCAGAATTTACTGTCCAAACATCTGAGCCTATATAATCTTTAGAAACACAGTAAACTGTCTTATTAGTCATTGGTGCCCTATGTTGACTGAATCAGAATGCACTGAACACCTACTCTTAGCATTTTCGCTGTTGGTGAGTGTTATGACATGTACCATTGCGAAAATTGCATGATACTGTGAGAGGATATTGCAAGTCGACACAAAGTGCATGTGTTATTTACGCTGAGTATAGCAAGTAATTATGTGCTTCAGTCACCATAAATATTGCTTAATGATATCAGGACCTGAAAAAAACAGCGTAATGAATGTATGCTATATTAGAGTTTTACTTTGCAAGTGTAATAATGTCTGCTGGTGTCTTAATTATTAAGATTACATAATCCATAATTAAAATCTTGTAGAGATTTGCAGAGATGCAGACACATGGCCACACACACACACACACACAGCTCACCCTATCAACATCCCATCTTCATTAACACACCTAAGGAATGGCATAGCAAGGATTGTTTGGTGAGGGGATTTCGCTAGTTCACTCCTTCTGATTAAAAGCAGGCCATGGACGAAAGGGAGATTTTTCTCATCAAAGAACTGCAGGCTTTCTCTCCTCTGGTGTGGAAGGGAACAGCCGAAGAAATCAATTTGCATTCCATTAAGGGCTCCAGACTTCAGCATCCCGCCTCACTGCAGAGGTTCTTCTTCTCGTCGTATTAATCCGACAACTAATTTATTTTCTAATTATACCTGACGGACAAGGAGGGTTACGAAGTGCAACTCGCTTTTTTCTTCCTAGATTTTTTTCTTCATGGAGCCAGTGAGCTGACCGTGTGGATAAGAGCCCTACGGTTACGTAATCTGACACAGGCACCAACATGGTGGTGTCCACAGTCAATGAGTACGATATGCTACACTCTACAAAGATGAGAAAGCCAAGCTGTCATATTAGCTTTGAGGAATCACAAAGCTGGTAAAGCATTATCACTCATCAAAATTTAAAGAAAATTCAAAAATACACCATTTTCTATTTATCCCAGATTGAGTTGATCCGCCACGATGGTGGTGTCCAAACACTAGCTAACACTAGTTAGTTAAGTCAATAGTCACCCAAATCTTTTCCATAAAAACATTCTCTCAACCTGTTCGGACCACATCCAGGTCTTCATTAAGGTGGCACAGACTTGTTGATGTGGTTTGGGACACAGTATGACTTATTGTGAACTATGAAAATGAACCGAACTTCATCGTGTAGCTGAACGCTGAGGGCAGCCATTTCAGACAACAGGTGTTGGTCTTCATTCTGATTCCCTTACAGAATCTACCTATGCTTCACATACATGCACGTCACACAGGCACATGGATGCTACAGGTTTCTTTCGCTTTTATGTTGTTTAGATTCATAAATAATTTTTCATCTTGGATTTTAATGTGAAGATGTGTGTTTTAGAAGATCAGCTCAGCCAGTTTGCATCGCAGTCCCTGTAGTTACTAAATAATAAAACTTGTAGTATGTAATAAGCCTAAGGGGTTTATGTGACTACTTTTTTCACCTAAGAAAACTAAAATGAATAGTTCACCTTTTTAATATTTATAGAGGCACATTTCTTTGGTCAAGAACAGAAAGGCCATTGACTCGAAACTCATTTCTAAAGGAATTCAATGGGTAGTTGCTGAAATATATGAGCAGATGATTGAAATATGTGACACATACTATACATATTCTAAACTACAGCCATTACAATAACAAAATAAATCTTAGGATAAGGAAAATAAGAAAATGACTAAAGCTGTTCTAATGAAGTTTTCTCCAACCTTTTTCCAAAAACAACTGGAACAACAGTGTTAGAGCTATTCTAGTTATTATTTCTTTTTTATGGTGTCCATGTGTAATCATGAGGAACCTGTAAAAACTCTGTCCACTCCACTAGACTGGTGAGAAATTACCATAAAATCTACTATCTGGAAAACTAGTACTATCTCTGAAAAACTGAATTATACACATTAACAGATTTATTTACAAATAGCTACAATAGAAAATACGTTTTGCATTTCTTTCACAGATGAAATTCAGCAGCTGCCCAAAAGCTTCTATTATAAGTAAGTCTTCTACTAGTCACCACCACTAGAAGTGAGTCCAAGTCAAGACGGAGAGCTGGACACACTGAGCCTGAGTAAAAACCAAGACTTTGTAGTAGCTGAGCCAGAATCAAGACTGAGACCAGATTAAGCTAATTAAGTTAGTATATGGTTTCAAGATTGGATTTGAATACTACAACAATAATTTTAACTTCAAGGAAACACATTAAAATGACTGCCCATGGTAATCGAGTGTAGGTTGAGAGGCAGAGTTTAGGTTGAGAAACGCTGGACAATTCCTTTAACAGGGCATAAACAGCATTTTCTTACATGTATACAACGCTGCGTCTGGATATCATTATTACTGTTCTGTCAATGGATTTTATCAAACAAGCAGAAGGGTTCCTGCAAGGCTGAGACTGTTAGGTTCATTTCTTAGCTGGGAAAGCTGTACATCTTGTCTTTTTATGCTAATTGATTTAAAATATTCATTCACATTTTTTTTTCTGCCACAACAATGCATATGATTTGCTGAAGCACTGTACTGTATCTCCTAAATCAGGAGTTCCGGGGCTTTGAATGCAAGTTGGACTATGATAAAGGAGCCGGAAAAGCCCACCCCCATTCGCAGCTCTGTTCAGCATTCATTCACACTGTTCATCTAGAAAGACTTTCCTCAGACAGCACCTACTGTACATCAGCAACAAAGGCAAACAAATAAAAGAGAGACATTGCCCATGACAAAATAATGAGCCTAATTAAAATAAAAGTGCCTCGGATGATTGGGGAGATAAAGAACACACGCACACACATACACACACAAAAACTTTAGGGAGCGCAAATTAAAATTCCTGCTAGGAGAGAAGTCTCCAGGCAGAGACAGAGCTGTTGAATTATTAAGTTCTCTGTCACGAAAGTGGGGAAGCACCTCTATTAACAGAGGGACTGGAAGAGAAACCATAATAAGTGTTCTCCCATGCATCTGTTACCCTAGAATTGCTATCAATCTGTTCCCACTGGAGAGATGACCTGAGGCACAAAATACTGTTCTTGGGTTTCACATCCTCCACTGGGTGATAATAAATAAAGAGTGATTTCAGAAAGTGCCTCAAATTATGATGTATGACCAGACGTATGGATCAGTTCCATGCAACCATTTATTTGAAGGCTACCTACATAGAGGCTTCATAACACGAGCATGAGCAGTGATTTACACAATTACAAAGCAATACTTGAGTATTTATACATACATACATACATACATACACACATATATTTATATATATACATATATATTTATATATATATATATATATATATACACACATACATACATATATATGTCAGCTATATATATATATATATATATATATATATATATATATATATATATATATATATATATGTGTGTCAGCATATATAAAATTACATACAATGTTTTATGAAGTGACTTTTTACTGACATAAGACCCCTTAAACATAAGTGATAATAAAACAGACCATTTGTTTCATTTATAGCACTGTAATAAAGAACTTATGAGGCTGAGGCCTAATTAAGATGTCAATGCAGTACAAGTGCTATGAAAGATTCCTTAAAATGAAAAAAAAGATACATGAAAATATGTATAAAAATGATCACTCAAGCTTCTTTCATAGAATTGAGATGCTATATGGTGCTCTTAAATAGATCTCTGCCATAATAGTTCCATTAATTGGGAATGACACTTCAAAACAGTGTTATAAACGGTACAAATGTCTCTGATTTTAGTTGAAGGGCTCTTTCATCAATACAACGTCCTTTACATAATCAAACATCTTATGTCATCTTGTGAAAACTGACTTAATATGTTTATAAAACTCAATTATTGCTTTTTACATTATCCAGTGCTTATGCATGTGTTAGGAAGCCCATATATTGTTCCTTTAAATAGACAAAATATATGTGGTATCTGCAGTTCTTGTCATTATATTCTGTACAGTGCAGAGTGCAGAGTAATAATAAACAGCTTATGCCAGTATTTATAAGATGTTTTATGAAGTAAATGACATTGTGTTGATGATAGGGCCCTTAAACTACAGTCGTGGACATTTGGTCTATTTGTAACACTGTTATAAAGAAGTTATAGAGACAAAGGCCTAGTTAAGAGCACCACACAATTTTTCAGTTCTATGAAAGACATTAAGACTGCAACATTCCTGTCATTATATCTTGTACAGTCTTTAGTTAGCACGCCTAGAGTGCTAATGGTATTAGGTAACAATATTCGCAACAAATGGTGGCTAAAAGTGCAGATTTTTTTTGTTCAAAAACATTTCAAACCTGTTTAGACTGCTTATAGTAGCTTTTTGTTCAAGTTACTTCTTCTAGAGCTCAGAACAAGACCACATAACTCCCAAATTCTCCTTTTACAGGAGAAGGCAAAACCATATAATCTTAACATGAATACACATTATTGTACTGAGATTTTATTCCAAGTCTTTTTGAACAATTTTTAACAGTCTATTCATTATGAAATGTTCACACAATGTACTGAACAAATGATCACTTCAAATGCTATACAGAAAAATTGAAGACAGAAGAGAGTTTACATTGTGTGTCTTCAGTTGGACAAAGAAGGGGTCAGGGATCAGCTGAGTGAACAAACCGGCCTTTACTCTTTAGTTATGCTGGGTAAAGAAAGTTTCAATTAAGAGGATCCGTGTAACGGTCTGTAATAGGGTTAAAGCCATGGGCTTAATCAATTATTAACAGACTAATTTTGCATATTTATGTTCCCAGCTCCTCCAGCACCATCAAATCAAGCCAAACACAATTTGATGCAGACTCCAAGTTAAGTGCTCATTTGTATAGAGGTGAGCTAACCTGGTTCAGGAGCTCCTCAAGCAGCATGCTCAAAAAAATACAAAAAAAGCCTCAGAGAGCCATGGGGTAATATCAGGTAATATACAGAAGATGATTGACTGGTATTTCACCTTCCTTGACACACATTGTAAACTGGATAATTGGAATAATACATTATTAATTAGAAGGTATCGCTGTCTTTTAATACCTGCTGTAATCTCTTGAGGTCTGAATCATAAGATGAGTCATTTTTCAGGACAGGGAAAGAAAAACAAGCTTAAAGCTTGGCCTTAAAAGATGCTCAAAATAGATAGCTCAGATACAAAATTGCCTCAAACCTACATTTTAAAGGGCCAATATTCTATGTTTTTCTTGCACTTTATTTTTCTCCCTGAGGATGACATTTGTGTAGATTTTATGCACCAAAAACAGTCGAAGTTTATTTTTATACAACCCTTTTCCAACCTCCCTTATACCTCTCTTTATTCCAACCTCTCTTTATCCCTTAGAATTACACAGGTTGGTTTTGTGCCTTTAAGACTAATATGTAAATGAGCTCTATTCTGATTGGCTGCTCTGTACTGGGCCTCTTTTAAAAAGCAGTCTAAGCTGCAGCACTCTTTATAATGTCTTTATGAGTGGCTGGAGCTAAACTGCCATAGGCTGAACAGGTGGATGTATGTAACTTTTTTTTCGTGACATCACAGAAATTTTTCCATAACATTTTTCCACAGATGGACATAGAGTGACTGGTATGATCTGAAACCAGCAAATAATTATATATTATGAGGGTTTGGAATAGTGGGGAAATAGGGGGGAGAAATAGCAAATAACAAAATATTATGAAACTGGATGGAAGGGTTGTTCTATCTACTCCAGAATGTGAAAACAAACAGTGAAAAGAAAACTGCCAAAAGAAAAGCAATTATTTAAAAAAGGCAAGAAGAGAGTTAGCGATTTTCTGTTTTAAAGGATCCCAAATCCTACATTTTTCTTGTAGGATATTCACTTATGATGTTTGTGTAGATTTATGAACCAAAAACAGCAATAACCATTTTCCAACTTCCGTTTACCCCAAGTGCTGGGTTCAGGCAGTTGAGTAGTTTTGCTGGGTTATTTGTCTCTCTCCCTCACTCTATTACCCAACATCTGGGTTAATGGTGTGAACCAGTTGCAGTACCACTTTGCCACTACTTACCTTTCTGTGTACTTAGGTTTAAATTTCTAATGGCAGAGGGCCATGAAATGGGAGATTTGGAAGTGTCACAGATTTAAGGTAAGTGCTTCTTATTGATTTTGATAAACTGCTCCTTATGAATATGTTTGAAATAATAACAATGTTGTGTTTGGTTCAACTGCTGACAGCTTTCATTTGGCTTCATCAACTGAACCAGAATCCCTTCCTGTACATTATCAGCAAGCAGTAAGTTAACTAGCTAACTTGGCTAGTGTTACAGTAAACCTAGACTTGGGTCTTCACACACTGGGTGTCACACACTGTCCTCCGTCACAGATATAGTTGTCAGAGTGCAACAGTTCAAATAATCTCAATAATAAACAAATGACAAATAATACTCAGCTTTGTCTTTCAATTTCAGTTGATTTTCAGCTATTGTAAACAGTTTATAGAATTTGATAGTACAGAATTTTTAGGACTTGACAGAAGGCAGGTTTGCATCAGTTGTATATTATTCCAGAGGTTAACTCAAATCTAGAAAACTAAGTATTAATCAAAGAATTATCAAATTATTAAAGTATCAAAGCAATTAACTCTAAATTACCACTTAATTTCTCTTACATACAGCAGCCAATGAAGATACCGCACCAGCTACTCCCACCACGAGTTTCTATGTCCTACAGTGGAAGAAGCTAGAACCTTAAAGCTGGTAAAACATCAAACTAACACTACCTTTTACCCATCAACCTCAGTGTCTAAATTCAGAAGTAAATGTACTGACTACCTTCAGATTTGCTCTGTATAGCTATAGCAAAATGTGCACCAGCAACTCCAAGTCCTGACTTTGTTGTGTTCTTCATTAATGTGGGACAATCATGGCACAGTATCTGTGTCTGGACGAACAGAAGAAGACCTTTGTTTTTGTCTTGGCTTGGAACGGGGAATGGTCAGTATTTTGTTGCTGTGAACATGCACATAACTCCAGAATTGGGTCACTGTAACAACCAAGTACAATGGTTAAATTACATAAACCAACCATTTGGGTGAAAAAATAACCCAGCATGTGTTCTGTCCAATATGTATCCAGCACTGGGTTGCCTTTTTTTTTAGTGTTGAATCAAACAGGCTGCTTTGTGACTATGCCTTTAAGAATGATATAAGCAAATGATTTCTGTTCTGATTGGCTACAGTGTTGTGTTTTGTTGAAAAAAAAACACTTCTTATAACTTCAGTGGAGGGCAGAGCTAAACAGCTGTAGGTTGAACAGGCAGATATATGTAAATTCATTTTTCCATGATAAGGCCTGTAGAAATACAGTCTGAGCTCATACACGAGAAGAGAATTCACTATTGATCATGGGCAACATTACACTGACATGAAGTGGGTACTATAAAACATAAGTGAGGAAGACGCAGACGTTATTCCCTCTGCTGTTTCTTGGGAACGTAAGCAGCATGGCTATAATACCTTGTTTAACATTCGCTATCCCTCCCTGATGGCTAAGCCTGAGGAGTTAGCAGAAATCTCAGCGAGCGTGCTGACAGTACCGTGGAGACGCTGCTCCCAGTGACACAGCGAAAGGCTATCAATTATTTGTCAATATGAAGCGGCTCCATGGCGCGTATGACAGTCGCCCACTCACCATCTGTTCAGCCAGTGAGCGGCCGATCAGTCTTTTGTGTGAATCATACAGTACGAATAAAAAGTGTTGAATGTACAATGTGTGGACCAGAGTGGACGAGTAACAGCTTCATAAGAATGTCACTGAAAAGGAGGCTGACCCTTTCATCCTCGCACAGCCTGTTTGAAAAGACTCTGTTACGGGTTCACATTAACTGGTTGAGAGTCATTTATTTTCTAATGAGCTGGTATTGACTTGATTTCATGTTTTGTCTCCTGTATTTCTAATTTAACTAAAGCAGACACTAAATGTTCAGATCAGACTGGTGGAGTCTGGGCATGATGGCTATAAATGGCTGTTTGGATCCTTAAAGACGGCACCCTTCCCTTCCACTTCCACTTACTGCCTAAACCAACCAAATCTCTTTGTGTAATTGTAGTTAAAGCTTTGTACTTAATTCTCACTAGTGATGTGTAGTAATGGATATTAATGCAACTAGTTAATGAAAAGTCTGCTTGTTTCTTTTTATTTAAAGCATATTCACCAAGATTACAAGCTGGGTAGGGGATAATTCATTTTGTCTCATTTTTTTTCTCCTGTTTATGTTCTATATAGGAAGCATTTTTTTTTGTTTCCCTTCTTTTGTTTAGCTTAGTTAAGTAATGTCAAGTTAGGATGGGGATTTTGTTACTTTTCCCAACAATCAATTTGTCTTGTACTCAGCTGTTGGTGTTTTTGGGCTGGAAGCAGGAAGGGAGAGAAGGGGTCAATTCTTCTTAGACTTTCTGTGACACTAAACTGCCACAACAGTGCAGTGCAGTCTTAAGATGGCACCGATCTGAAACCTAGTATCAGCACAGGGCTGATATCAGCAGAAAATGTATCAGATATCACAGAAGAAGCCAGAATGAACCTGATCTGATTCTGTAATAAAGTGGCCTGAAATATCACAGAATTGCACATAACATAAAGTGAAGTACAGTAGGCCACATGATAACAACAGCAGCCAAGCATAACTATTATTCAATTCTATACTGGCAATTCTATTATTAATTCTATTATTCTACTATTACTATGTTTTTTAGTTAGTTAAACTGAGTTAAACTGAATAAAAGCCTGTGGTTTTTATTCTTTGTATTTTATTGTAAGTTAGTAGAACAGTAGACAATAGCCAATTGTTTGTGCAGTTTTAGATGGCCTTTGTAAATGAAGTACTTCAGTGAAAAATCATTTTAAAGCTAAATCATTTTTAAAGAAAACAAAATATCAGATCTTGTACATACCTACTTAAAGCTTCAGTATCAGTATCATGCCATTTCTACAGAGATTCCCTTTCATGTCTGTATCAAATATTAAAGAAGTACCCACTCGGACTGATTGTTTTTCTGGTGAGCTGGGATTTCCTTGATTTCATGTTACTTATTTATACTAGAGATAAAGCTACAAAACTACCTTTGTAGAACAGCACAGTACTGAGGTTTAGAGATCCCAATCCCAATACCATCACTGGTAAAGTCAGAATGGGGATTTGGTTCTGCTACCAATCTTAGCAAAATTAAATGCTGGTTCGGATATTCAAGGATAAACAGAATTAATCTAGAGAGGTCCAGAGATTTACACTCTTACAATGGTACACAATGAGAATTTCAGAGTTTCAGAACAAGAATGAAGCATTTCAACAGCAGAATGATGAGCACTGTGCAAGCCCCGTCTCCAGAATAACAACACTTTGAAGCTTTTGGGTAAACAAGACAACCATTAGAGAAAGTCCAACAGTAGTCTTGCCAGGGGGGACACTTGTTTGCTAAAAATCACAGGGGTTAAATTGCAGTATCGATCAAGGTTGCGCTCCAGCATCATGAAGAACTTACGACTGCGTTGCGGTCAGAGTGGGCGGATTTACGCGGATTTGCCTTTATGGACCGGTTCTCTGGTGGGTCCTGGACAGCCCAGCACATATGAGCAATATAATCTCCCTCCTGGTCCCTTTATAGCAAAACAAAGCACTGGTGCATCAGGGCAAGCAGGTATTGACAGTGCTGAATAAAGTCCTCAGGGTGGCTCACGCTGCACCGATGCCTAAACAATGACAGGGCACTGACTACTGCTATTGTAACATGTATGGGGAAAGATGGAGCGAGACAAACAGGGAGGATGAAGGTGTGAAGGCTCACAATATGTTTCAGAATGCACATGTACCATAACATGACAGGTTGAATGCTGTTGAGTGGGAGTGTATGGATGGATTTTTTTGTTTGCCTCTCACTGGAGCAGAATGTTGACTGATTCAGGATACACTGAACTGCCTGTTGCAAGACACTGTTGCTTGAGGCCTTCTTGTACATTACAATACCAAAAGCAAAAGTACCAGTAGAGACCAACCGAGTTTCTTTGGTTATTATTAGTAATTTGACTTGACAATCTGTAGCTGTGATTAATTCAACGAACCCCATGCTTATTATTCAGTTTCTAGTATGTTATTAAAGCTCTGAGGAAAATTTTTATAGTTATTATTCAGTAACTACTATGAGTCTAGTACTTAGTCTGTTAATACTGTTCAATGAATTTTATATTAAAGTTATGCAAAAATCTCATTCAAACTCAAGAAAAATTGAAGTCAATAAGTTCTAAAATTTGTAAAAACGAGTGTTATTGATTTTAAATAATATTTATTTTCTAAGAAAGTGAAAATTCACACTGTTAGGATGAACTGAATGCCATTGTTGTTCTGTATTATGTATATAGTCTGTAAGCTTATTTTTGTAGTAAATTTGTCATGAAAATCTTCAATCTGTATAGTTTTAATTACCTGAAACAACACAATCTAATTAGACCAATCATTCCATCTCCGATATATCAACATTGCACTCTTAAAAAGGTTCTTCAAGGGTTCCTTAGCAAAGAAGATGGTTCTATATAGAACCATGAACACTCAAAGAACCAGGAACACTCAAAGAACCCTTTGCATGATTAAAGGGTTCCAAAGCATTATTCATATAATGGAGAATGTGCACTAGATGGCTCTATATAGAATCTATTTGAAAAGGGTTCTGTATAGCATCCAAAAGGTTCTTCTATTGTTACAAGCTTGACATTGTAACAACAGCAGATTCCCTTTTGGGTGCTATATAGAACCAATTGTGTGAGGGAAAACATCACTATAGACCATCTGGAAGTTCTAGATGCATCACTATCACTGTGAAAACTAGTTGCAGTCTATTTATTGGGTTTTCATCAGATGGTAAACCGCGGCTGCTCAATGTCAGTGCTCTTTACTGAGAGCGTCAGTCTAAAACTGCTTGAGGTTAGAATACATGTTAATATGTCTGTTACAAACTTCAACTGAAACATGAAACGTCTTCATAAGCTTCAAACGTCCCTGTTTAAACTAGAATGGACCAAAGCATTCATGTGCAGCTTAGCTAAGCTAACATATTAGCAGACTCCCATAGGGGTGCCAGGAGGAGCAGGCATTATAGTAGAGGAATTCTGTCATTGTTTTTCACCAGGTTTTGACAAAAATTGCCCGAACTGAAGGCCTACCTCTAATAGTCACAGCTTGCCACTGCTCATAATAGTCTTAGGAGTACCTGATTTAGAGAGTTTGAAAGTGTGTGTGTGTGCATGTTTGCGCCACCATGTCAAGCGAGGTGTGAAACCTGTATGCGAATGTGAAAATACTCTGCTGTGTTGCTATTGTGAACGAGTGTGCATCCTGTGGGTATCTGAATACTCAATTGTGTGCATGTGTATGTGTTGTGAGTGTGCGTGGGTCACTAAGGGCTGTAAAGACCCTCAGACTCTCCCTCTGTTTGATTAAATTCTCCCCATCACAGCGCGAAACACATTACTGTGTGGCAGCAGATATGAGCAGGGTCACACACAACCCGCCTGCCTCCAATCTGCCCACAGCTCCGCATACACTACCTCCTCATTACCACAACTCAGGTACACACACACACACACACACACACACACACACACACACACACACACACACACACACACACAGGAGGACAAAAACCAACAGAATAAATCAAGCACTTTCCTCATGCAATGCAACCAGAATCCAGTGATAACAGTCCTCTCTTTGAACAGAGCTAATACAGAACATTGTTAAAAGTCTTCAAAAGATTGCTTTTGCCACGAGTGGGCATTTTCAACAAAATAGAAAAACAACAACAACAAGAATAAAAACAAGTAAGTAAAAATAAATATCAGGTACTATTTGAACCAGGGATGTGCATGCCAACTAATTTTGATAATTGACTTGATAATTCAAGAGTTCATGAAAGGATATCCAGTTATCCCAACTACATGGTATGGGGTTGGGGGGTCTTATCCGAGGTTTCTTCTAAGGTAAGAAAGGAATTTAAGAGCACAAAGATGCAATTCTGCAGTTTAAGAACACAACATGAATGTGACAGATTTTTTCTTAGGACCTTTATCAATAACACATGTAAGAAAGAACGTAGGACAATATTGGTGAATGATTCTCATTACCCCCCCTTTTATAAACCCCTTTGTTTGGTGTAGTGTTTGCGAAGTCTCTGTGTTTCCTATACTGAGTTTCTCAGCCTTTCTTTTGTATTGTTATTGCGTTTTGACCTTGCTTTGCCTCCTGGTTTTGTTAACATGGATCTGCCTTTGCTAATGACTGCTTGTGTTTTGACCTTTGTCTGTCATATGGACTCTGAATATTGGACTGCCCGTAATAAAGCCTCTTCGCATTTGCAACCTGTTTAGGTGGCAGCACTAGTGTTGCAAAATAATATGGCAGCATGTAGAGGAATACACTTGAAAACATTCTATTATTTATCTAAAATTAGTAGATTTCTTTTTTTTTTTGGATAAGTAATAGACGCAACCTCCTCAGATAGAGAAGAGCTAACAGAGCCAACCTGTGTGACACTGGATGCTGATGATGAGCCAAAATGTTATCTATCAGAGAAATATCTCGTCACTGTTCGAGGACTTAGCTCATATCAACAAGACCAGTTAGTCTAGTAAGTGATACAGCTGTGCCAGAGCTGGCCACTCTATCTCTGCCTTCTCAGCCACATCTTTAATGAGCAATGTGTTCACATTAAGGCACTCGTCACAACCGTGAGCAAAACAGCTGTATTTTACTAAATTATTGGTCTACATATTTTCTCTGTCTTTCTATGATTAAATGTAACAAAAACCCAAATAGTGATTTTAGTATCTGAATACTTGAACGGTTAACTGAGTACTCAAGTACCTGTGCACATCTCTAATTTGAACATAGTGTTTGAGGGAGTGGTTCAAATTATTTCTGTGGTCCAATTAACTATTCCAGATGGAATCAATCAGCCACACTTATTTACTTTAGGGCTGGTTCTACAAGGATAATATTGACAAAATAAATAAATAAAACAGTAGAATTCAACAGTCACCCAAATCTTTTCTGTAAATACATTCCCAAAACTTTTCTCAACCCACTCAAACTGCATCCAGGTCTTCATTAAGGCTATGCAGATTTGTCCGTGTGGTTTAGGACACAGCATGGCTGTGAACTATAAAAATGAATTAAAATAATGGAGCAAAATGCTGTGATCAGCCATTTTAGACAAAAGGTGTTGTACTGAATTCTGAACTCCCCCAGCCAACCTCACTCTTCACATTCACACATGTTTGGGGATGTATTTACTGAAAGTGGTGGACAAAGTACACAAATCATGTAATTGAGTTAAAGTAGAGACACCCAGGGTAAAATATTACTCCAGTAAAAGTAGAAGTTCCTCCCTTTAGACCTCCACTTGAGTAAAAGTACAAAAGTATTCACCTTCAAATGTACTTAAGTATCGGAAGTAAAAGTACTAAAAGATTAATTATGATTTTAATGTCCTATTATCATTTTTGTAACAAGACTCTTGCTTCATTAACTCATTTTAGGTGAAAATACTCCAGTGTCTCTCTTGGTAAACTTTTAATAGAATGTCATTAATTAGTCTGACACTGATGTCTATTAAAATTATGATAAGCACAAAACACTGAAGGCAAACAGTTTTCATTAGGTAGAACCGAGTGGCTCTGAAATAACTTTTTGCAAACAAGCAAAGTTTCAGTTTAAGATTGAATTGCAACTTAGTTTAAATAAAAATTAGTTTAAATTTAAACAGGTTTAAATTGAATAAAAACTTGCTTTAAACTCAGATTCACAAATGAGTTTTCCTTTACTAAACTGCATCTGTAGGTCTCTGTTCATAAACATAAACTAGCAAAAACAAATTTACTATAAGATGAAATAATGTTTGTATAAATTCAGAAAAAAGACATCAGTCACAACTGCATATGTGCACATATTTCTATATTGTGGTCTATTTACACAAAGTTAGATTAGTTCCATCATTTATGTTGAATAGACTCTCCCAAAATTTTATGCTGCTGCACTGACGTTGAACCGTATGCTTGTACTGGTCAGTATGTCCAACAGGTCAAAACAAGCTCAAAACGAAGTGCGCACTGTACCCTGATTGGTGCGCTTGCTTCACGCTTCTTTCGTTTTGACATGTTACGTTTTTATACACACATAAGCCAAAAGTAAGGACAGATTTCGCTAAATGTAGTGGAGTAAAAAGTAAGATATTTGACTTTGAAATGTCGTGGAGTGAAAGTAAAAAGTCGCCCAAAGTGGAAATACTTCAGTAAAGTGCAGATACACGAAAAAACTACTTAAGTACAGTAACAAATTACATTTACTTAGTTACTGTCCACCACTGGTGACTACTGACTTTTAGAGTTTGTTAGCAATGTTAGCCCTACAGCAAAATTTTGACAATAAACATATCTTGGTTCATCGACTCACAATACACTCACAACAGAAGCCAATGAGATGTTGCCTCAGCACTTGCTCATCAACAGATTTTCAGTTCTATTACTAAGTACCATACAACATGATGAAATTACTGTCCATGGTAAGTGACCATATGATACCATATGTTAGATTAGCCTGAGAAATGTTGGACTACTCCTTTAAGATCCAGAGGTGCTGCACTGTAAGTACAGTCATTTACATTCTCAATTTTGCTTGATGAAAATTACAGTCATTTATCTCAATGCCAATAAATCTTTGATTGGTGGTTTTCAGATACAGAAGTGTCATGAAATTAATCACGTCAAGAGTTGAAACTAACTGTGTAAACAAACTTTCAATCAACTGGTTATTTTTAACTCTGTGTGTTTTTGCATGTTAACGTCCTAATTGATCAGACACACCTGTAGTGGTTCACTGATGCTGTTACTGTGAGACGATAGCAGGTAGAGTGATTTATTGCTTCACAGAAGAAATGCATTAATCATTATGCTGATATGTCCATACAGTAATGAGTAAGAAGGACAAAATTTGAGATTATGGGATCAATAAACAGACGTGCAGGAGTTTTAAGGTGGAAGAAGTAGGTGAAATCAGTTTGGCATGTACCAACAAATCATTCCAGATGTATAGGGAGCAGGTAAATGATCATAGCTCTTTTTCCAGACACTCTTGATTTATTTTGACTAATCTTCAGAAACAGTCGGCAGCTCCTCTAAAGACCTAGCTGCCGGTTCATGTGCCTGGCAGCTGTGGCAGACTGGACTAGTTGCTGCTGTGCGCTCAATAATTAATTGTTGATGCAAGGTGCACCGGAGCGATCGTGACAGCTCTAATTTATTTCATCCCGAGGCTTGAGTGCTCTCCGACTTGGTGAAGTATTCGAGGTGAAGTGTGGTGCCTGAATGGAGTATTTCTCCTGGTGATAGCTCACTTTCTGAGCTGCGTCTGTCACTCCTGGGAAGTAGCTGATGCTGTAATGTGACCTGTATAATACAACACAATGAAGCTCCACTGCTCCAAAAGACCGTTTCAGTCTTTCAGCCACAGCCTGGTCTCAGGCGACGTCCCGCCTCTCTCCTCACTGCTACACCCTGACTGGCAAAAAAAAAAAAACGTTTAAGCTAAAGGTACTTTTAAGTTGTTCAAACTACAGACGCCAACGTCAGACAGATATTAAGATTTCTCATCCCAGAGCTTCATGTTCTCAGCGAAGAAAATGATGAAGCAACTTTACAAAATATACTTCTGTGGACATATGTGCCACTATATTAAAAGAAAGAAAGAAAGAAAGAAAGAAAGAAGGAAAGAAAGAAAAATAAAGAAAGAAAAAAGTCAAAGTGAAAGAAAGAAAATGAGAAATAAAAATGATGAAATAAAGAAAGTCAAATTGAAAGAAAAAAAATGAAAAAATAAACAGAAAGAAGGAAAGAACAAAAGAAAAAAAAAAGAAAAAGAAATAATAAAAAAGAATGAAAAATGAACAATGAATGAAATTCTATAAGAATAAAAAGAAAGATTTAAAGTTAGAATAAAAAAGAATAAGAAAAAAGAAAAGAAAGAAAGAAAGAAAGAAAGAAAAAGAAACAAAAAGAATTCAAGTTAGAATGAAAAAAGAACAAAAACGAAGAACGAAAGAAAGATAGACAGACAGAATAAAAACAATGAGAAAATGAACAAAAATGAAAAAAGAAAGAAAAAAGTCAAACTGAAAGAAAGAAAGAAAACGAGAAATTAAAATGATGAAAGAAAGGAAAGAAAGAAGGCTAGTCTAAAGAATGAATTTAAAAAATGAACAATTAAGAAAGAAAGAATAGATGGAATAAAGACAAAGAAAGAAAGAAAGAAAGAAAGAAAGAAAGAAAGAAAAAGAAATAATAAAAAGAATGAAAATTATAATGAAAAATGAACAATGAATGAAAGTCTATAAGAATAAAAAGAAAAGTTCAAATGAAAAAGTTCAAATGAACAAGAAAGAAAGAAAGAAAGAAAGAAAGAAAAAGAAAGAAAAATAAAAAAAGAATGAAAGTTAGAATTAAAAAATTAACAAAAGAAGAAAGAAAAAAGAAAGAGCAAAAGAAAGAGCGAAAGAAAGAGTGTGAGTACTTCAGTGCTTGAAAAGCAGTGAGCTAACAGTTAAGAGGCAAACTGAGGACAGAGCAGGTCTGCTGGTGATTGGCTTACAGTAGCAGTGAGCTCCGAGTGCGGAGCCTCAGGGGAGGGTGGGCTCTCAGTGGGGAGCGTCACTCACATTACTGGAAAGGCCTGTGAGCAATGACTCAGGCTGGAGAGACTGGAGAGAGGATGAGCTTGACATTAGCCGAGCGATCCGCTCAGAGATTACACTCTCCTTCCTGTTATTCTCCTTAATTATTTACGCCTATTTATTTCATTGCTGCTGACTGCCCAATGGCATTTCCTCTTTATAATTGCTTGTTAAACGCATCACTTGACCTTTTTTTCCAGGAGATAAAAATCTCCACGACCCAGATTGTAATTTTTCTTTTAAAGTCTTTAATCCAACATATAATGGTCCAACAATGCAGCACCCTCTGGATTTAAAGCCTGGCTGAACAGCTTGTGCAGAATGACAAAATGGCCAGAGTCTATTATACGATAGCCATTTTTCACTTCACATTTAACTCAAGAGAGTTTAATGGCAAGTGCTGTGTAAACTGAAACTGAAATCCATCCCGTCTCTCCTAAACTACTCTGAAAACCTCTTGCTGATTGTAAACTTCCCAGGCTTTCACTGCCACTAGTGATGCACTAATGTGATACACTGGATCGGTATTGGCACCAATACTGACCTTATTAAAGAGTTCTGATATGGACAGACATGCCAAAAAAAAAAGAAAAACAAATGAAGGGTAAAAGACACTAACCTACCAGCCTTATGTTTTGAATCCCTCAGGCTCACTGGTTTGTCAGAATTCTGTTTGTGTTTTCAACCATAAATGTTCTGTCACTACAGTACCCAGCAAGCTTTGCACGAACACGTCATACAACCACTGGGACATTGCAGAACCACTGTAGGAGATGAGTAGGCATGCCTACAGCAGATGTATTGATGGTGTCATTTTTAATTTTGGCCTCAGTTCACCTTTGTCTCTACTATTATTTGCAGTTCAATAAAATGGAAATTCTTAAGACAGTGAAGTTACTTACTTTAAATCAAAACTGGATTAAAACTAGTTTTGGACTCAATGGAGAATTACCATTGGAAATTCGTTATAGTTTAGGCTTAGGCTTATTCTGCATCTAGAAAACTGACCAAACATGATTTTGATAATGTGACCAGTCCATATTTCGTGTTGTTTCTAAGTGATAGTGTTTGTAAAACTGAAACAGTGCACCATTAAAAAAACATTCAGTCCTAAAAAGAATTCTGGTATATGACCATTAAAAAATACAGATATTCTGTGAAAAGTACATTCTTTGTTGTTATTGAACAAACAGTAATAAGAAAACCAATTGTTAAACAAACATTATATATTTCTCACTGCCAGAACAAAACCTCATATCTCCATTTTTGGCATTTCTCAGTTTTTGACATAATTTCAAAATGCCAGTTGCCCTTTACACTGTGTGTAAATTTCATGGTGAACCGACCAAACCAAACAGCCCAAAATGACTTGGAAAACTGTCTGGTTCCATTGACTTACATTAAAAGTAAAGTATGTTTTTTCCTTCTCCTGTAAAGTTACCATTTTGGAGATACAAGGTTTTGTTATGACAACTGCGATCCCTGTTTAACAACTGCTAATATGTATATATTATTATATATAATGAACTGTATATATTATATATAATGAACTGTAATTACTTATTTACAATCTATTTCATTTTCATTCTTGATGCTATACTGTTTTCTCTGTCATTTTAGAATGATACAACGATATACTGTAGAACTCTACTTCTCATTCTGGACCCATCTAACATTTCCTTTGTTCTAGCTTCCCAATAACCATTTGAAAGCTGTGAAGTTGAACAGGACTAGCACATTAGAACCCTGTTACACACTGATCTACAACACAATTAGTTTTACTTCTGAATAGTGTTTCCTGACTTCAGAACTGCAGTGTAGTGTGTAACGTACTCTATATGATTTTACTCTGAAAAACAAGCATGTTATCAGAGTGCAGGTATCGGATCAGTACTCTGTATCGGCCCGACACTTTGTGTCCAGAGATCAGAATCAGTAAAAGCTGAACCAATTCATCCCTAATTGGGACAGCTTATATAAGCCTCCAACACTTGCAAGTTGCCAAAAACGTTGGCATTAATGCGCATAAATGTTTAACCATGCTGTGGTGTTTGTGCCGGTCAATAACGACCAGTGATTTAAGCGCAGATTTACGGCTCGCAGTAGTGCGGGCAGGAGCGAGGCAGTTATTGAGGTCATGCTTTCACAGTCTGGAGGAGAGGCGAGGAGGATGCCAGCACCTGATTGCTTTTCCGAACCGTAAAGTGATAATGGCGCACAGATTTGCATAAACAGATGAGAGAGCAATCAGACCGAAGTTTGTGGAATGCGTTAAAGTGCATTTCTCAATTATCAGACAGGTCAGTCACGGCGGAAATCGTTCGACTGGACCAGCAACCAGCCGCCTGCAGACTGTTTCAATCTCCTGGGCCGTAAGTCAGAGGAATAAAGAAATGGATCACTGCGCCACAGAAATGTGGCAGAGGAGCTCTAATGGCCTCCATAAACAATGATTTCTAACTTTGCGATCTAGAGAGTGCAAATTAACTACATTTTTGTGAGTGCAATAACAGAGACGTACAGATACACATACATAAACCTGTAACTCGCAGAGCTAGGCCAAACACACGAGCTTTACTTAGATCAAAATGCAGGTCAACAAAGATAAAGTATGAAGTGAGAGCAATTGCACCTGTTTACTCTGGGAGCAACAAGAAGCATGTGAGAAAACTAAACCAAACACAGCTCACATTGTATCTTCCTGAATATTTCTTATTACAGTGATGTTTCTATTATTCTACTGCTTTTAATATACAACATAGCAAGGATTTTGCATGGTTCAAGGAAGAACAGTATCATTCAAAAGTTTGTGATCACTTATTATATGAACAATAATTGCTCTTTTATACACAATATACACATTTATACATACATATATGTATGTATTTATGCATATACATTTAAATACTACAAACTGAAAGACACTTTATTTAATGAAGTATTTCAGTAATAACAAGGAGGTCCACAAAGAGATATAGTTTGTTTGCAGTATGCTATTGTTACCAAGCAACCATCGACCTCTGAAGGAGGACAGAAACTTTCAGGTGCACATCACTGTAATGTAGTGACCCACTACTGGCTCGCACTGCCGTGGGCGTGTAGGAGGTGTGACTGCAGAGTGGCCATGTGAGGAGGCTGTAGGGAGGTGTCACATTTGCGGTAGGGGAGAATTTTATTGTAAATATGTTACTGTGGTTCAGTCTAAGATGTGCACAAGTTGCTGTGGTTCAGTCTAAGATGTGCAGAAGTAGCAGTTTGTGCTATTCTGTGCTGATCTCTGAGATTAGACTGCTATCTTTTACGCTAGTGGTTATGAATTTAAGTTGTTTGCACTCGGTGGTCCATGTGAGCAGCATAACATTCCATTCACAGATCAATGATGTGAGGTGATCATAGCTGTATATCAAGTATTCAAGTACAAACACTCCAAATCACATCAAACACAGCTCAGCGCAGATTTTAGGACCAGAACTATGGGTTTTACACTGATACACAATGTACTGTAATTATCTATCTACAACATTAGAATCATTTATATAGTTATATGTAAGCAAACTGGCTTTACAGTATTAAAAATATTGATTCCAAACTTTTGAAAAGTTGTGTTTTTCTAGGAAAGCAATTTAATAGCAGCAAAAATGCTAAATTGTAAAAGTAAGAAACGTTCAGGTTCACATGCTTGCCCTTGCACCAGCACCACAAATATAAGCACTCCTTCGCTCGTATGAGTGAACTTTTAAAGAGGCTAAGCATTCATTCAGTCCCATCAATGACCCAGCCTTGACCTACTGAGGGGAAATCAAACCTACTACTCATGAACAGGTCTGAGGAGTGAACTGATGCTTCACTTTTCCTCCAAAGGCCCACTGGGACCGATCCCTGGGCGCCAAGACTCCACCGTCTGACCCCTTAACTGTTGAGTGTCTATAAGCGGTCAATAACACCATAGACCTCACAGCAGGGAAAACGCACGAGACTATTCAAGCAGGGAACAAGTTTCTAAATGTCTTTCAGGTTGTCCTCTAGCACAAGCTTAACTTGATGTGTGACTGAAGCCAGTTTAGCTAAAGAAATGGATAACGAGAACCAGATTAAGGTATTCAGGACTAAAAGGTAGAACAGCATCTAATAAAAACTACACAGAACCAGCTTATGATATTTAGATTATTAGCCAATGATAAGACTGATGAATACACTGCATGCAAGATGAACCACTCCCATTAAAGCTTGAAGCAGCATGAATGTTGCACAATGAGCTGGCATGATCGTAGTTCCAGTTAACAAATCTGCTAGTGACATGTAGCTCTTATGCTAATGTAGACCAACAGGTAGCTACTGTTTTTGTGGATCATTAATGGCATAGCAGTGTATAAAGCATCATGGTAGCACTGAAATGAATGAAATTGGCAAAATAAATCAATCAAGAAGGTTGGCCAATCCAGGCTCCTTTGCCAATTCGGATGATGGTTAGATGACATAGTGGATAACACCACCCCCATACATGAAAGAACAGAGATTTGATCCCCTGTCCAGGCAAGTAACGCCATTGTACCAAGATAAGTCCTGTTACACTCGTATAAATGCAAAGCACTTTAAAATAGTACAATTACGTACACTGCCTATCACTGGTCACTGCAGCAAAGAATGAGAAGAAAAGACAGTTTACAGACAGTGCAACACTCATTTATCCATATACCTCACTGCAAATGCCAACTACTGGATGGTAGTGGAGAAGCAGTCTCATCTTTCCACATCCCAACTTTATATAAAACCCCAAAGAAATTCCTCTATCATGCTGACTCACTCAGCTTGACCTCTAGCCATAGTTGAGCCTCTAAACGTAATATTTGCAATGCTCAAGCCTCTGCACCTTTTCCATCAGTCCATACAGAAACCTCTCTTTTGGCAGAGAGTTAAGTCTCATTGATCACTTCTGGACTGGTTGGGTTACAGGTAGGGATCAGAGTGCAGAAGAGAACGGGATTACTCTCCACTGTGTGCCAGCATGGCCTGAAAGCACCTCCTGTAAGTTGACCCGGGCCAGGAGAGATGACAAAGTGCTCTCTCAAAACTGCATAAAAGTGCAGTGTGATATGGATGGTACAGGCTGAAAGGGGCAAGAATGAGATTTGGGAGAAAGTAGATAGTATTTTTCACCTTTATGTGACTCTTGGCATTTTGGCTTAAACTACAAGTAAACTATCTTTGTCTTGAGTTGTGCAAAATTCCTAACAGTTATATCTGAGTAAAAGTAAAGATGCCTTCAAGGAAAATGAATCAAGTCAAAATTGAACTCAAGAGAGAAACACTCAAGTAGATGTTTTAAAGTAAAATATATTATGTGCACTGAAGTATCGAAACTACAAGCAAGTAGCATAACAAAAACGCTGTAGTACTTCTTATATTTCATGTTTACTAACATATTCAAAATGTCTCTTATGACCTGTGAACAAGAAATTGCAATCTACCATTGAATTTGCTCCAAATAAAACTGCACAAACTATTCTCTGTGAACTCTAGAGACTGTTGTAAACTCTGAAGACTGTTCACAGATATTAGTCAACATTAACCGAAGCAATATTGTTGCTGTCAGTACAAAACCCACAATCTCTATTTTATTTATTCATTTATAACAGAATTTTAACATGCCAGCAGCCCCTTTCAATGTGTACGATGTGTTAAAATTTCATGACAAATGGAGCAATAGAAATGCTCCAAAATATTGTTCCATTAACTCTCATTCAAAGTTCAGGATGTTTTTCCTTCTTCTAAAAAGTTTTGCCACAGTAGCAATACTACTTCAGCTCATGTTCACAGCGAACATCACAAATACAAGAAAATGTGAGCTAAGTGAATTTGCAATGGGATGGTTGCTGGTGCCAGACAAAGTGGTTTGAGTTTTTCAGAAACTGCAGATCTTTTGAGATGGTCTCTGGAGTTTACAGAGAATAGTTCAAAAAACAAAAAAACATTCAGTGAGCATCAGTTCTTAGGTTGGAAATGGCTTGTTGATATGAGAGGTCAAAGGAGAATGGCCAAACCTGTTTGAGCCGACAGGAAGGCTACAGCAGCTCAAATAACCACTCTTTACAAAAAGCGGTGAAAAGTGCACCTCTAAAAGCACAGCACATTGAACCTTGAGGCAGATGGGCTACAACAGCAGAACACCTCTGTTAGCCAAGATCAGGAATCTGAGGCTACAGTGTGCAAAGGTGAAACCTGGAAAAATGATGCCTGGTCTGATAAATCTAAATTTCTACCATGTCATGCAGAGGGGAGGATCAGAATTTGGTGTAAACATCATGAATTCATCATCAAGCATTGTTTGAATGAAACGACCCAACTGAGTATTGCTTTGAGTACCGAGTATCGTGGGCCACACGCTTCCCTTTATGGCCGCAATTTACAAAAATCCTCTAAAGGCTATTACAGCATCATGATGGACCTTGTCACAGAGCACAATTCATCTCAAACTGGTTCCATGACAATGAACTCAGTGTACGTCAATGGCCTCCACAGTAACCAGAATCTAATAGAGGACCTTTGGTATGTGGTAGAAAGAGTGATTTGCAGCCTGAATGGCAAAGTCTCCAGAACCTTGCTGAATCTACACAGTATTAGAATAGCGTCTTAATAAAATGCCTGTATATTACATATTATTATTTATGTAATATAGTCATTCTATTGTAATTGCAATATGAATAAAGATGAATCACAGTGCCATGACAGGGTTAAATCTTAAATAAGACAAGTTTTTAGTCCTTCAATGATTAGAAAACTCACCTAACACCTTTGCGAACATCACAATAACTGTTTATATATCGCAGCCTTATGTCAACACTGAAATTTCAAAGCTGCAGTGATGATATTTTGATATATTATGTAATATTTCAATGTTGTGATATATTGTACAGGCCTATTATGAAACCTCAGAAGTAACATGTTTTGTGTATCTCTGTGCATCTTTGAAATTTCTGTCAGCAGTTCAGACGGATGGGTGGGTTTGTCCTCTGCAATACTAAGCCTGACCAAATCCCATTCACCAAATGCTATTAGACTCAAACACGCTTTTCTCCACCGCCAGATTGTTCCGGCACCACTTCTCCCCTAATTACTGGGAATCAGTGGATCGATAAGGCCTGCGGAACAGGCAGAAGATCTCTGAGTGGCTTAAAAGAGCTGGGCTTGCTACATGCCGTTTTCAACTTGACCATTCTAATGAAAAAAAATGTGGAACCAAGGAAGTGAGTTTTAATGCATCTACAAAAGCGATGCATTGGTTCCTCTTAGGATTGAGCTTGTAGTTTTTCGGTGTAGTTTAGTAAAAGCGAAGCAAAACATTAAAACAGATGTGTCCATGTAGGTTGCTCAGGTAATTGGAGAGTGCTTTGCTTCAGACATTCTCTCTGAGGGATCTGATCAATATCGCTAATGTTGGGTTAAGTTAATCCACCCTGTACATCACGGTCCAACGTAAAAATAGATCCACCCCCAACACAAGTGCAATGCAATGCAGGGACTTTTAAGAAGAACAATAAAATAGAACAAAGTGGGATAATTGTTTCATTAATAGAACATCTCTTCATAAAAAATAAGCTTATTTTACTGAAGAAATCAATAAAACAGGCTTTTAAAGTGCAGCTATAGTAATGAATGGAGTTGCAACAGTCGTCTGTGCGGGACCTGTCTTGGAGCAACTGTGAGACTCCATAACTCAGTGGCAGCTGGTGAGGGGTGGTTCATCTAATTTCATTAATTTACTGCCGTCTCACATCACAAATATATTAATATGCTGCTCCTGTTGCAGCACCCGCTCTTTCCTTTTTTTGGTTGGTGGTTGGCCTTTTGTGGTCTGTATTTCTGTCTTGCTATGTGATGGAGTGACCCAAGACGCTGTTCAAAAAGTGGCTGCAATAGGAACAGACTGATAGATTTAAAGGCAGCATCTTATATTAAAGGGCTCATATCATGTAAAACAGACATTTTCTCACTGGTTTTGATGTAGTCTGTACAAAATGCTGAAGTTATATCATTCACACTCCAGAGTCCTCAGAGATCATATGTGGTAACTAAGTTGCAAAAACAGCCCGATTTGAATTAATTTTTTTTTTGTGATGTCACCAAAAACAACACTTACATATGTTTTCCTAGTCTACCTATAACAGTTTAGCACTGTCCATTAATATTGAAGTTATACGGTATAATTGTCTCAGGCAATATACAGGGCAACCAATCATAACAGAGCTCATTTACATATATCAGTCTTAGAGATGTGTGCAGCAACAAACAGCCTATTTAATTCTGAGGGATTTCCGAAGGGACGTTTTTGGTACATTTGCAGGGAGGAAAAGTACAAGAAAAATGTAGGATGTGGAAGCTTTAACCCTATCTTACCTAACATGTCACTGATGCATGTCTACAGGGGTCATAGCAAAATGGATCAGCATGTTGAACTGGAACTTTCCATGTGCTGCTGTTTTCCATCACTATATAAACAAAACTACATGCTGCCTTTATTATTTGCATGCATGAATGAGTTTCTGAGTGAGCATGTGCACACATTCAGAACAGAATTGCTATGAAAATATGTATTATTCATTAGTTTCATCAGACAAAAGGCCTGCACACCAAACACAACTTTTTCAGAAGGTGAAAATGTGATAGTGAGTGTGTTTACATTCACTTAACAATCTGCTAATTGCAGAAAATCAGATTTTGGCAGTAATTCGATCAACGTGCTTACATGCACTTGAGTAATCAGAAAGTGGGGAAACTTCAGGTCTACAGGAGTCAGGCAGTAATCGGCCACTTTACCTGAAAATATGAACATGCACCATCTAGAAGATGAAGAATACTTAAATCCTTCACTTTGTCGAGAATGTAGTTGGTTTCAGCGTCGCTTCAAAATTGTTTTGCTGCCGTCTCGTGGCAACACTGCTCGCTAATTTCTGGTACCGCCATCTGTTTTCGCACATGCACAGACTGAGAAATCCGACAGAAATCAGAGTGCTGATATAATGCTTGAATAATCGGATAACTGCAGAAATCTGATTATGATCAGATTATCAAGTGCATGTAAACACATTCAATGTTTTATTTGCTGTCTGTTTGATGAAGCAACGCGAACTCACTCGATCAATCACTGTTGTCTTTGGCTTTGGTACTGTGAGAACCAAGATGACTGACCCATTGTGTCCCAGTAACTACAACATCTGTCTTCTGGTTCACTGCATGGCATGCAGTGCTAGCTAGTGTTGTAACATTACAGTTCAGTCTTGACACTATAAATTAACAATTTCGGTATTGTCTCAGTCTCAACATCATTTGGACTCATCAAGGTCTCGGGCTAAGGTGGACTCCAAAATTGTTCTTGAGACCAGCCGAGGTTGACGCCTCCGTCTGAGGAAACTGAACAGTTTTCCTACATTATTAAATATCAACAGAATAAAACATTTTTTCTCTACATGTTTAAATAAAAATCTGCAGGTTCACTGATCCACTGCAGACTTAGGATCTAATTGATACTTTTTTCAATTATGGCCTACCTGAATGTTGAATTTGTTGATGTTCATTGGTTCTAAATACGAACATCTGAGAGCAGATTGGAACGTTATTATTACTCTGTTTTCATTTAACATTAAAAGTGGATATGTTGTTTGGTGTATATTCAGCTGACTTTAGGAAGTGATTCACATACACACACACACACACACACACACACACATTTCCCTTTTCTTCTTTTTTTTAATGCCTGGTCTCAGCCTTGACTTCTACAAAGTCTTGTTCTTGACTCAATGTGTCCAGGTCTCTGCCTTGACCTGGACTTGCCTCTAGTGGTCTGGACCACAACACTAGTACTAGCATCTCTAAAAGCAGCTTAGACTGTGTTATGGACATCAGAGCTATAAGTGAGATGAGTCAGCTGAATGCAGCAGAGAAATTCTCCATGCTATTTCCAATTTTTCCAAAATGAAAAGCTGCCTACTCAACATTTCCATTTACATCCGTGAAGAACATGACAAAATCTAAAAAAAAATCTGATCTGCATTTGGGTTGCTTTTGGTTTTTGTATGAAAAAATAGTTTCTGAATATTGTGCATTGATATTGAATATTATGATTGTTATCATGTTGTTTGTGTGTAACACCTTAACTACCACAGGCGACTGAAGTATGAAGTATATTCCTATTTGTATGTTTGCCTGCTCCACATGTTAGTTTGTGACACAAAGAGAATAAAATCTTTGACCAATCATGTTAGAAATGGAGAGGAGTAGATTAAAAGACAGAAGTGGTCACTTTTTATCTCTGCATTAAAGGGTTAACAGATAATACAGTTCAGGAGAATAAAAAAATGACTTGTATTTGAGACATACTTCACTTCCATAAGATTTGACTGCAGTTTGTTTCAGTTTGTTTTCCCTTCCACTGTACCAATTTTTAGTTTTCCAGATTATTTCTCGCATTAAAAGTCAAAGTTTACTGTAAACAATTATGCCAAAGTTTTATGAGCTATTGATCTACTCATAAGGAATGAGCTGCTATATGTCAATCTAGCGTTTACGTGTGATGTCAGGCACTATTTATGTGTGTGAGTGTTAAGATCTTTACAAGGTCATAAACACTCAGTGGCTCAGGTGTGTTTTAGTGCTCTGTAAGTGCAGGAATAACACACCATGAAAAGGCGGCACTCCCAAGCCTACTCTAAAGCAACAGATGGATGTGGTGAAGTTACTCACATGCAGTGCCCCTGAGTACAGCAGGCTGCTACAGCGGCAGCCATCAGTAGCCATAAGAGCTGATAAACAGCCGCCTGGATTCTGTAAAACCTTCAGTAGGACACTCCGCTCATTACCAGCCTTCTTTTTTTCTGTTTTTGATAAGAAATAAAAAAAAAATGGAAATGGCACAAGAAGGATAAATGGTCATTGAATAACCTCCAATTTCAGCTCTAATTCTTTCTAATGCCAATAAGATGAGATGGAGCTGGAGGGTTTCCAGAGTCCAGTGACTAAACAAGTGATTATGGTTTAGAGCTGTACAAACTCTGAAAAACAACAAAATAGCATTACCAAATCTCTCATTTGGAAAACTCTGGTGTCCTTGACCTCTTAAAATCCCAAGCATATTACATCCTATGGCTTATTATTCACTGATTATTCACTGTTATTCATTATTCAGCTACATGGACCTCAAAGTACTGGTGCGATGCACCACCAGTTTTTATTGAGCTCAGACATCTCTTTTCTTAACCACCCAGACTACTGACCTATAAGTACAAACAGACAGACAGTAAAACTCAGCTCAACCTCTTACTTACTAGCCACGAAAATCTATCGCTTTAATGTCCCGTCGCTAAAAGATTTCACTGGTTTGATTAATGTAAACATGGTTTCCAAAATCCATTTTTTCATTTAAATTGCATTACATTCATGTTTTGTTGAAAATGCAAGTCTGCACTGGACATATTTTAAAGCTAATATGTTTCACATGGGTTCTTCAAAATGTTGCTTTGTGCTACTGAGCTTCTTAGTCTGTTAGCACAAGTGCTACCAGTTGGCCTGACGGAAGGTTTGACAGACACAGCAAAAGGAACTAAAGAAGTGGGATTTTTGCAAATAGTCAATTATATTTCCCAAGTAAAGGTACTGAAGGTGGACCCTTAACGGTACCGCCACAGTTACAACATACTTTGCACCATGAAAGGCACCGTTTTTGTTTGTGAGAGTGTAGCAGGCTTCAGCCAAGAGTGTTTTTTGTTGTTTGTTTGTTTTTTAGAACTAATACAAAAATAAAAAGTTTGGATTTGCTGATGGCTCCTGGAAAGCGTTTAAAGAGGTTAAGGACTTTCATTTGTTTGTTTGAATGGATCAATAATGTGTGCTTTATTTTAAAGTAGGTTGTTTTTTTAGTTACAAGGAGCGTAGATATATTGTTCATCTCTATATATTGACCATTCTACTGAATTAGTTTAAACTGTTGTCCCATAGTAGAAACACTATTTAAAGTGTATTTTTATGTAAACATAGCTTAGATATTTACACGTATTATGTAATGATCTATTTTAACCCAATGCATTAATTGAGACAGTAATAAACTAAATATATACAAAATCTACATTTATAGGGTACTATCTGACTTTCAACTGGGAGGTGTCTGTCCCAAACCGAAAAACCCCTAATTTTCAACTTGTAAAAATAATACTTTAATTTTTTTTCAATGTTGTTTTTTTCTATTCAATATATTTGATTACTTTTAAAATGAAGTTTATGGATTTGGATTTATTATGAGCTTCACCTTTTAAACAAAAAAAAATGTATTCTAAAAATGCTGTTCCACGTTTTCATGTCACTACTGATTTTTTGTCTGTAGGCAGAGCCTTATTTTAGCCACACCCCTGCATTTTAGAGCAGGAACACTTCCTGTATGCCTGTCCCTTATGGCCACAGGGTGAGCAATTAGATCCCATTGTTTTGAAGCAAATGTGTCTGAAATCTGAAAATCAGTGTGTTACATTAAGAAATGTCACTACTGAAACAAATTTTCTGCAATTAAGCAAACTTTCTGTGTTTTAATAAAAGTTTCATTTGATGTGTGTAAATTTATTCAAAGCTGTCTTTGCTAGTCATTTACTGACTAGTGATTTTGAGTTCTGCTCAAAATGCTTAAAATTGATACTACAGATACAGTCACTGCAGAAACATTTGCTAAAGTTCGGTAGTGTTATGATTGTTTTTGTTGTGCCAAACGGAAATGTTCAATCTTTTCTTTTAATAAAATAAACATGGTTAAGGTATAGAGTCACTCAAAGCAAAAAGATTTTAGTCTAAAGTCCATGTCAGTTAAAAGTCTGAAATGTGTTTTAAATTCTGACTTTGAACCAACTTGGTAAAATGTACCATATATAACAAAGCAAAAAGAAACAATGTAGTAAATCCTGCTTTTCATTTAGAAGATCTTATTGTGAACATATTATATGTGAGCAAGTTACACTAAACATTATTTTATGCAGTCAGGCTTCATCAAAAACAACTAAATTTAGTTAGAAGTTTTTAAAACTAATGTAGCTTTTGTCTGACTTCCAGAATTCAGTTCAATTATTGTCATTGACACTGCAGAAACAGTTTAGACCTTATACTGATATTCTTTTTCTTTTCTCTTCTTCCCTCTAGAAGTTTCACTTTGTACATTTTTAACTGGGTGTACTATATGTTGTGTGTTCAGTTTGAGAAAAGTCTGAGAAGACTAGTGAAAATGCTTCTATTTTACCTTATATTTTAACGTAATACATTTTTTCATTACAAATGAAATCAGTATAGCAATCTGAGTAAAAAGGTAGAACAGTTCTTAGTGTTTGATGTGCCCCTCTTTTGCTTTAATGACGGTTTGCACAAAAGCCTCTGGATGGGGTGAGAAAAAAACAGACGTTTTTGTTGTTAAGGCCTCAACATGCTTAACATGGTCAATGTCAAAATTTATGAACATTTTCCTTGTTTTATTATTTTCAGAACTCTAATTGTTTATGTTCTTTATTTCCAAGTTGCAATGAAAAAAAAAATCCCAAATTTTCAAATGTGGTCTTAAACTTTTGGATTCCAGTCTATGTTTGTGTGTTTTGTAAGCATAGTCCTATTGCAAGCGAGAAACAGGTCTAAGCTGGCCATTTTAACCTGAGAAAATAAATAACCAAATAGAATCTCATTACAACATGCAACTGCTTTTCATTGCTACATGCTGCATCTATTTTTGTTATGCTTTGAGAGAAAATTGAGTGAAATCTGCAAGGAGCAGTTAGCCATTCACATTATCGTAGATCATATTCGTTCTTGTGTAAGAAGAAGCTCTATATGTAAATTGCAGAATCAACTCGCATAATGGGCAGCGCATTTCTCACATGAATGGCAGTGGGCTTTGTGGTTGAAGAGAACAATCGGATGCATTGATGTTTTTGCTTTCCTCCAGGCCTCTGGTGGTACATCAGGATGCAAATTGACCCCCCCTTCATCCCCCCGTCCCAACAACACCCCAACCCTGCTTGTTTCTCATTTACACAATTCACTGTAATGAAGCCCAAATGCTTTTTAAAGGCAGAGAGAGACAGTAGAACGCGATCACGGCCCGAGACAATGCAGACCCTGTCACAGAGTGATGGAACGAGAGAACGGCCCAAATCACTGCGCAATCAATCTGTCAGCATGCTCCTCATCCACCAAACCCCCTCCACACACACCCTCTCTCTCTCTCTCATCCCTTCATCTGGAGGGTTCATCAGGAACAATGTCGCTGGTGAGTGTCCGCCATCTTCATTACCGGCTCCATGATATGAGCTCATAACATCGCCTCCGTTATCCCGCTCCAATCTCTTCCTCTGTCTATTCTTTCCTCCACACTCATTCGTCACTCCAGGTGGAGGCCCTCAACAAGGTAATTCTATTCTGAGGACTGTTTTCTAGTCATTGCAGAAGATTCCCCCTATTCTGTTAAGCCTAGTTTTGTTTTTTTACTTTTCCTTAGAAGATATTTAATTTTTTTAGCCATTTTTTTCTTCCTTTCAGCTCGAATTGACCTGTACATGGGTCATTCACCGAGTCAATTCACTCAGTAATTTTGGCTGTCCATGGAAATGCAGATATATAGATATAATGACATATATATAGATTCAATCTATCTTAATGGTGTGATTTTTTACAAGCATCACTTGTAATGAATAAAGCAAAATAAATATAGTATTTTAGGTTTGAGTTTCTCATAAGGTTGAATAGGATTTTTGCCTGTGTTCTGTGAAGCTTGTCCAACATGGCAACAGTTGTTATAAAAGTACACAGGCAGAGCATTGGTAGGTCAATTGCAGGATGTCGGACTATAAGAAGTACTGTTTTACAGTTTCAGATTCCCTTAGAAATGATGTTTGTTGGCTCTGCTTCAGCACTGCAGACTAAAGTGACCTCTAAAACCTTGGCCGTCATCTGTTTCTAGTCTCATACCACGCACACCCTTGCTGCAAAAATCATGAGTTAGTATTTGTGTTAGTGATTCTGTTCATCAGGTTCAGTGGAGTGACTCTACTTCCTTTTGCTCCACTTTTAAGCGAAAAGCCACAACTTGCTCCCTCTCAGTGGAAACCACAAAGCCCTGTCACTCAGTCATCGACCCCTGACCTTGAGACTGGCTGACACCGGCAGCCGATGCTGAGTGTTTGTTTTAGCCCCTGTCAGGATAGGCTCTGCAGTGGCATCCAGCCTGTATGTGTATGACTGCGTATCCGGGACCTACTTGTAAAATGATGATTGCCAATGTCAGTCCAGAACAGAACATTTTGTTTGCTCAAGCTCAATGTCAGAGAGATGGATCCTGCTGTACTTTGCAGCCTCAATGCTGGAAGTTACAGATGAAGCTGAACTGTCCCCTTGACCTTCCTCTGGAGTTTACTCAGCTAGCTACTTGAAAGCTCCACCTAACAAATTGTCACAGTGTGTAGCAGCCCAAGCACTTTCCTACTGACATGTCCAAGCATGCATGCCCTCACTCACTCACTCTCACACACACACACACACAGCTGCCATGCTTTCAGAGAGGAAATCAAAGTGCTCTATTAGCGGCATTCCTGTGAGAATTGCACATGCTTCTTCACTCCTGCCTCTCTGCAGCTGCTGGCCTCAACTCTAATTACTGCATGCATCCAATCAGAGAAGAGCTTGAAATATTGGTCTGAACCCAATGTGGTCTCGAGTATTTCTCAGGCTTGAACTGGAGTCTTTGGATTTTATTATAGCTCTTTCCCACATTTAATGGATTTTGGTCTGAATTGCCTTGCAATTTTGGAAAAGCTGATAACTCCGCTATTAAAGGTTATTTTTGTTTATTAATGTTTGATAAACACTGATTTGTTTATCAATGTCAGGATGTTGCTACAAGCTAACCTAATGAGTATTTTTATTAGGAATGTGGAATCTTTCTGTCTCCAGTTGGTAGTGGTCAGCTTCTGACAGAATTTGAACAGAATTTTGTCAGAATGTAATTAAGATCAGACAGAATTTTGTTGGGCCACAATTAGGAACAGACAGGCCTTTTGTCGGGCTGTGGTCAAGATCAGAAAGAATTCTGTGGGGCTCCAATCAGGATGAGTTTCACCAAACTACAGTTGTGTTCAGACAGAATTTTGTTGGGCTGCAATCAGGTTAGAACAGGATTTGGTCAAGCTATTGGCACATTCAGACGTAATCCTGGCAGGTTATAGTCAGGATCAAACAGACCTTTGTAAGGATATAGTGAGGCTCAGACAGAATTTTGCCAGGCTACAATCAGGACCAGACAGAAATCTATCTGGTTGGGATCGGAAAGCATTTTGTCAGACTACAACTGGGTTCAGGCAGTATTTAGAATAGGGGTTTATCAGGCTATATAGCCGGGATCCGACAGAATTTTGTTAGGCTACTGTCGGGTTCTGACATAATTCTGTTGGGCTACTGCCAGGTTTGGACAAAATTTTGTCTGGCTGTGATCGGGTTAGAACAGAATTTTGTTGGGCTATGGTCAGAGTCGCATAGAATTTTGTCAGGCTACAATGGAATCAGACAGAATTTTGTTGGTGATAATGGGATCAGACAGAATTTTGTTGAGTGACAATGGGATCGGACAGAATTTTGTTGGGTGACAATGGGATCAGACAGAATTTTGTTGGGTGACAATGGGATCAGACAGAATTTTGTTGGGCAACAATGGGATCGGACAGAATTTTGTCGGGCGATAATGGGACCAGACAAAATTTTGTTGGTGACAACAGGATCGGACAGAATTTTGTTGGGTGCCAGTGAGATCAAACAGAATTTTGTCAAGTGACAATGGAATCAGACAAAATTTTGATGGGTGACAATGGAATGAGACAGAATTTCATCAAGGGACAATGGGATTGGACAGAACTTTGTCTTGCGACACTGGGATTGGACATAATTTTGATGGGTGACACTGGGATCGGACAGAATTTGGTTGGTGATAATAGGATCGGGCAGAATTTGTTGGGCGACAATGGGATCGGGCAGAATTTTGTTGGGCGACAATGGGATCAGACAGAATTTTGTTGGGCAACAATGGGATCGGACGGAATTTTGTTGGGCTGCTGTCAGATTCAGACAGAATTGTGTCAGGGTACAGCCAGGTTTGGATTCAAAATGGTGCTGTGGATTGGGTTGGGCTTGGTCCAAATGCTCTATTCACCCTACTCAATGGCCACGCCTTCAGTCCACGTATACTGTAGTCAACTCATTCAGCTACTAGGATGTTTACATAACTAATAGATAGCTTAGCAACACATAGGGACCACTGCTGAGTTACTAGCTACACCTATTTGAGTGTTACATTACTAGCTTGACTAACAGTGATTATACTAAATCCACACAACATACTCAGTCCACTTTAGATCGCTCTGTGTCTCATCACTTCATGTCAAGCTTGCAACTTACTGTGCTTTCTTTAGTAACAAGAACATGCTATCACCCTCCTATGACGTTCAGAGACAAAGGCACTAAAAATAACTGGGCTAACGTCATTACAAATGAAAACAATTAGAGCATCCACATCACATCCAGCGATAATATTCCAATGCACAACATCCATGGTGTTAAGGTTAAATGTTCCTGTGCATGCTCTTTCAGATGCATACTGTTAGGTAATTAGCCAACGATCTCATTAGAGAGGAGAAGCAGAAGGATCAATACCCCCCTCAGCCTGCGGGACTGCACGAAGTGCCCCCTCCTGCAGAGATCTCTTTAGCCACCGTCTCACACATTGATTCCAACTCCATGGCTTTCATCACATTTCACCCTCAATTTCCTCTCGACCTACGCGCAAACAAAAAGGCACTGCCTTGTTGGTATATGATCTATGTGCAAGCAGGGAGCTCCTGTTTGATTTAACTGCAGACGTGTGTCAAAAAACGATGTGAAACAGTGGAGGGGTTGGGAGGGGGTAAATGTCTGTAAATAATGAATGTATTCTGTAACTCTTTCCAGGGCTTTTCCAACTCTTTCACGGATTCAGATCATGTCCAGTCTAAGACTAAATTACAAAGTCACTGGTGTTTCGTCATTGAAATCCATCTCTGTTGCGTTTTGTGTTGCACTGAGCTTAATTTGTGCCTGAGTAATTGGGCCTTAATGGCCATTACTGGCCAAAGGGGAACTGATGCAGATCCCTAAAGGGGAGCCAGAAATTTGTGACACATAGAGGCGGAAAGAGAGCAAGACAGATACAGAAAAAAGTGGGAGTGAGAGAGAAAGTGCCTGGCATCAGAAAAACTTGCTCTTAGTTTTCATCAGTTGCAAGAGTCTGACTGAGTTATGGTCATATGAACTGCTAAACGAGCACTTATTGAACTTACTAAATGCATACAGAAGAGCTAAAGGCTAGCAAACAGAGCAATGGAACAAAGCATTTTGGAGCATTAAATTCATAATTAAGATTATTTAATTAACTACTAAAATGATTCATTAATAACATGCTTGCATGTTTCACCCAAAGCTGCCCACATAGTGCTGAAGCTGGACTGTCAACCTGCTTCATTTCTCCACAAGTTACCAAGCAAATGGATACCAAGCGACTGGAGTCACAAAGTTACCACAGTTCATACTTATATAAACCAGTAGTCACCAACCCTGGGTTCTTCTTGTGGTGTCTAGCTCCAACCAAACAATTGGCTAGATAAAGTGCATTAGTGTTTACTGAGAAGGGAGTAGTAGGTTAGAGCTGCGTTCCAAGAGCTAGACTGCAGTCTGCATGTCAAGAATGTTTTCATTGAAGGCTGTATCAATCAGAAGGAGCTTTCAAATGCAGACAAGAAATTCTGACAGTTTTTGAGGATGCTACCAGAGTGTCTGGAGTATTGGCAGATGAAGCCCACCATCTGCAATCACATCTGCGGAATTCATGTTCAAGATTTCCATATAAGCTGCATTCCAAAAGCATGCACACACTGAAATTTGTTTAGTTTAGGTGTCAGCTTTCAAAAATGTATATTAATGGATTACCAAAAATCAGTTTGCAAGAAGCGCTGGCTATGCTTAGCATAGATTTGGACAGCCAATGCTAATGATTAAAGTGCTCTGCAAATGCTAAAATATGCTTAAAAAAAGCCAGCAAAATGTACAGTAAAAAACAGTACACTTTACAGTTTTTGGCTTGCAGGGAAAAATGTCACTACAAACGCTTGACTAATATTCACATTAATGGTATTTTCTCCATTAAATCTGCCATGCTGACTCATTTCCAATGACATCATAAAGCGGCCTTGGCAGACCATTTTTGCATTCTGTAACACAAACATGGAGCCTTCATAGGACAGTGCTACTTAGGACCCACATTTCTTGACGGCAACCCAAAGCAGATTAAATGGCATAATGAAGCTAAAGTGATCAGAAATGTAGATCTCTTATAGGAGGATTAGTGACCACTGTTGATGTAAACAATATGTGCCTAAGTTTAGCCAATAGCTATCAAAGGCAGAACTGACAACACATTGTAAAACGTGATGAGAGATCATAAATGCACACAGTGCTAAAGCTTGCGCTAGTTCCAAAAATCAAGACACACAGTGTCACTGATGCAAAGCACCACTCTTATGAAGCACTGAAAGCTACTTAAGCGCCTAACAGTGCCCACTGTAGGGAATATTCAGTTTGATAGCGGTTAGTTGGTCAGTCAGTCAGTCAGTCAGTCACTGACTCAGTGAGTAAGTCAATCAATCAGTGAAAAAGTGGCAGACAAGCCTGGTCCATGAGGTGCTTCACATCTTAAAATGTATAAAGAAAAATCAGACTTAATAATTAAATGGCCAGAGGTGCCAAATCCTGATACTGGAGATCTACAACCCTGGAGAGTTCAGATCCAACACACCTGGCTCTGATATTTAGATGCCCTAAAGACCTTCATTACGTGGATCAGGAGTGTTGGATTTGGATTGGAGCAAATCTCCCCAGGGCGGCAGGTCACCACAACCAGGCTGGGCACCCTTTTCTAATGGTCTCTCAACCACACAGTTGCAGTTTTTGCTGAAAGGTTAAAATTCCCTACAGGAACGTGTGGCTGGTTTGCAGTCCTGCTGAACTGAGGCTTAGTGTCGTACTCTGAAGACTCTGCCGTGATTTGATAACCTTGGCCTGTGGGTACTTGAGGAACATCTTAGCGAGCGCTGTTTCTCTTCTGGAGTGGCTCTCCTGAGACCCCAGAGGAAACCTTTACACACATCTCTCCTTCCCGCCTCACTCTTTCACTGGGAAAACACATCACAGCTAAGAGATGATAAGTCCATACAACACAACAGCACCACTTTACAGTAGTGATGATGAAGCACAGTTATGACAGCTGGTGCTGGTGTCAGTCAGTCTCTCTCTCTCTCTCTCTCTCTTTCCCTCTCTCACTCTTCACATTTCTACCCATCTCTTCTTCCCTCTCTCTCTACCCATCCTTCTTCTCAGACACGCTCTCTCTTTCATATACCGACACTCTTTTTCTCACTTCACCTCCCTTAATCTCTCCCTATCTTTCTCCCAAACACTCCCACTCTTTCAGACTTTCTCTCATTCTTTCTTTCCCATGTCTCTCTCTCTTTCTCTCTGTCTCCCATCCTTTTTCAATCTTATGCATGTTCCCACTTTCTCTCCTCTCTCTTTTGCTCTCCTGCAGTCTTCTCTCTCTCTCTCCTTTTCCTTTCTCCCACGCTGTCTAACTCCTGCAATTCTTCACTACCCTCCCCCTTTCTATGATTTTTCTCTCTATTCCCCCTCTCCTTCTAACGTTTGCTCTCCTTCTCCTCTCTCCCCTTCTTTTTTTCTCTCCCCTCCCTCTCTGTGTCTAGCTCTTGCTTTCCTCCACTCCCTCCCCTCTCACCTTTTTATTCTCTACCTTGTTCTTCTTCACTCCACCTTCTCTCTCTCATCTTTCCCCTCCTGTCTAAGACTTGCTCCCCTACTCCATCTCTCTCTCTCTCTATTCGTCTTTCCCTCTGTCTCTCTCTCTTCTTGTCTAACCTGTGCTCTCCTCCATTTGTCTCCCTCCCCGTCTCCCTCTCCGTCTCCCTCCCCGTCTCCCTCCCCGTCTCCCTCCCCGTCTCCCTCCCCGTCTCCCTCTCCGTCTCCCTGCAGTAGAGTGATGCAGTGGCGGCTCTGTTTGATGGGGTCTGTGCTGACAGTATGGTTGAGTGCTGGCTGGTCTGGGGCTGACTGCTCGTCTTCCAGAGATTCTTTGCACCTGTTTCAGTAGTGAGCCCACAGCAGTGGAGGCAGAATGACAACAGCACACCTGGGCACGGGAAAATTTAACACTGCCACAAACACAGGGATGCAAGTCTAACACTTTCAATGACAGCTCAAAGTCTGTTTAGCACATACAGGGCCTGTTTATAGAACAGGAGTAGAGGTATATTCCAGCATTTTCCATCCTAATCTCTATCCACTACATCTGCAACAGAATCTGCCCAATGGTTTCTGTGATGTTTTGAGTTGAATGATTTTCTTGTCTTTTGCAAGCATGGGGGAACATGTCCAAATCAGGCTTTTTGTCTTTATTTATGTCCAAAAGTAACAAAGTAATCATATTCAGACACGTTAATATAGCAATCCCTTGGATTAGGTTACATATTTTATACAGATACCAGAAAATATATGTTTTAAGCAACCATCCCAACCCTGTTTCTTACTCTGATTATTCTTATTCTAAGAATAATTTGGCCTGTTTGCTTTGTTTACCACGTAGTTGTTGAATAATAAGCCTTAGTATGTAATAATGCCAGAGACAGTTACAAAAAAAACTCACTTCAATAGTGTATTGATACTCCCTTTATAACCCACACTTACCTAAGCTACATTCATTTACGCCCCTGGTCAAATTACATGTTTTGTGGATTTTATAAGTAAAAAAATAAGCTAGCATTCTCTACAGGGAACTTAAATATGTTTTTTTCAACCAAATGTTAGTGTACAGTTTCTATTTAAATTTGGTGTTTAACATATTGGAATTTTTTTTTTTACCAATATGTTAAATTCAGCAAAAAAACAGTAATAGTGTATTAAAGTGTGCAGAAGTGTGTTCTCTGTAGAGGACGTATTAACTTATTTCCACATAGAAATCAATAAAGCATGTCATTTGACCAGGCGTGCCCAAACTTTTGCATGTGACAGTCCATTAAACTGGTCTGTAGTGTATTATTGTTCGGCATTACTGAAAAATATAAAGAGGCTAATGGCATTCTTGTCAGAGAAGACGATGAATATTTGTGCCTGACTAATGTTTCTCCGATGCTTCAGTCTCCACACTCAGTCCTTCTGCCTCCACACACACACCCACACACGCAGTAGCCTCACACCACAGTGCATGAATTTACATTCACAGCTCCAGTGTTGGGTTACAGATGAACAGTGATGCAGATACAGTGAACAGGGAGTCACAGTAGGGCCAATTCAGCAAAGTGAACACAGCACCACTGTAAATACTCACACACACGCGCAGTGGTGCCTCAGGGATTCGGCGGGCCAGCGCGGTCTCCCTCTGGTGACCTCTACTCTCAATTACACAGAGATTACCCAGCAGCCTCGGCACAGGCTTGTCAGCCTCTATAAATCTACAGACGACACAATTACACTCACTCCATCCTGCTAATACCATCAGAGAGGAGAGGAGGGAGAGAGGAGTGAGAATAAAGGAAGGGAGAGAGAGAAGTAGAGAGATAAGGAAAGAAAGAAAGAAAGAAAGAAAGAAAGAGAGAGAGAGAGAGAGGAAGAAAGGAAGAAAGAGAGAGACTGTGTGAACAGAGCTAGAGAGACAGAGAGAGAGAGGAATGAGAGAGAGAGGAAAAGAGAACAAGTGAAAGAGAGACAAAGTCTGTCTGTATGAGAACGAGAGAAAGAGAGAGAGAGATAATGAGTGAGAGAGAGAGTCTGAGTGTGGGAGAAAGAGCGAGTGAGTGAGATCCATACAGATGGAGCTGTGTTCACTCGGCTGCTCATGGAGGACCAATTTGTTTTCTGTGGACTGATGATGATATCAGAATTCTCCCTCGAGCAAAATCTGCCTCTCACTGGGAGCTAATTGTGACATATTAGCATTAAAAACGGTTTTACTGGCATGTTGTAAACTGAACAGTTCAACTTATAGTAAGGTGTGTTTCTCAGAGCCCCTTCAGACTGTGCATTCCAATGAAGCACCATGATAGCACACATCGCTTGTTTATATATATATATATATATATATATATATGTATATGTATAATGTATAATTTGCACACATATACACACACACACACACACATAGTTGTGAACTGTTAAGCATATTTGTGTAAAGCTGTGGCTGAATTAACCTCCTGGCTGGGTAAAACGCTCTCTCTCCCTGCCTCCTCTCCGATCGGGCCGCCGTGCCAAAGCCGACGCACAATGACTCAAAGCACTGAGTCAGTCACAGCTTGAGTGCTGGAGCAGGATGCTGAAGACTCCATCATCACATTCTCTCTCTCTCTCTCTCTCTCCCTCTCTCTCTCTTTTGCTCTGTCTGTCTGTCTGTGTCTCTCTCCCTTGCTACTGGTAATAGGGCTCCATGCTCAGGTACTGGCTGAAGCTACTGGAGAAGATGGCTTGAACAGGCAGGGCATTGAGGGGACGAGGAGATGACCTTTCTGGCCTCATTTTTGACAGTGACATCAACTATTACATATACCAAGATTCAGCTCAGTGTGAGATACTTCTTCTATACACTATGATATATGCATAACAAGTTCCTTATAATTATCTCATAATGATGGGAAAGTTTGTTATAATGAGATACTGTCTACCATATATGACTTCTCACAAGACACTCTCTGAGTTAATTTTGATTTACTATCTAATAATGAAATATTATATCATTATTATGGAATATAATGATATATATGTAGTGATAAGTATCTCAAATATAACCTAATATCTTATAATGAGTTAGTATCTTGGGTAGCACGGTGGCACAGTGGGTAGGGCAGCCAGGGTCCTTTCTGTGTGGAATTAGCAAACCCCCCACCCCCCACCTCCCACATCCCACATCCCACCTCCCACACCACACTCGCCCGTGCAACACAGCAGGATAAGTGGTTTAGAAAATGTGTGTGTGTCAGTTAGTATCTCAAACTTATGACTTAGCATCTCAGCCTAGTATGTAATGAGTTAGTATCCATAATTATGACCTAGTATCTCAAAATACTGAGATACTATCTCAATTATGAAACATTACATTATAATTATAAGAAACTTACTCATTATTATGAGATACTAGGTTAAAAAATATGAAATGTTGGGTTATAACTATGAAATACTCATTATTATGACTTACTAAAATGACTTTGTTCTTCTATAATATGGATCACATAACAAAAGAAGACATTAGTTATAAAAGAAACATAAAAAAGGAAACTTTAACACTATTTGTTTGTTGTTGTTAAAAAAGTACAGCAAAGTGTATCCAACGTCAATTGATTGTATATATAATTATATAGTAACCATGTACCAGACAGCAAAACAGAAGAGCGAGAGAGAGTGACAAGCGGGGTCTGGTAGTGAAGCCAGTGTCTCTAGGTTTGCAGGGGAAAATGCATCTCTCCCAGTGAAAGAACTCAGAAGCAGTGACGCTCCTCAAGGCAAGACTTTTGATCAGGCTGATGAGGTTGAAGGACATGCAGGGACAATAATGAACACTAGCAAGACGTTGCTGCTGTGTGTTAGCTTTCATTAGAGGTTTGTGCCTGTCTTTTTTATTCGTAGTTAAAAAACACAATGAACCTTGTAAATAGTCACTGTAATCTGTGCCAAATGCGTAAAAAGCACATTGAGTTAAGCATAAAAGAATTATTCATACAGCTAAAATGATCATCACCATATAGGGCACTGCTGCTGTCGAATATAGGATTAATTGTATGTGTGTGCGCGACGTCATGTGACGTGCAGCGGCTTTTGCGGCACGATTTTGCCGCCTCGATAACACTCCATTATTCACAAGCTCCTGTCTGACTATCTGCAAGCTGCAACCTGTTATACACACACACACACACACACACACACACACACACACACTCTCTCTCTCTCTCTTCCACTGTGGCTGAGTGACGATAGCGGGCATTAGCCTGCTGGCTCCAGACGCCTTCTGGAAAGTTTCCCTCGAGGCGTCCGACAAACAGGGCAGATTTTTAACAAGTCTGGTCCTTCCAGCAGCCTGCTGATGAGAACAGCCATGGGCTAGCAGTGCATGTCCACTGTCCTCAACAACCACACACACACCGGCCTTCACACTGCCTGACACCTAACCACGCTCTCCCTCACTCTGCTGTCCCTCTACATCTCTCTCTCTCTCGCTCACTATAGACCTGCTCCATCTCTCTCTCACTCAGCTGTCCACCTCCATCTCTCTTTTTCAGCTCTATGCATTATAATTAAAGTCAAAATGAACAGTTTTACATAAAATAGTGAAATTGGCTTAGGATACCAATTTATTCTGTCTCTAACTGTCTCTCTTAATTGCTCTTTCTGTCTCTCTCCATCCCTTCTTTTCTCTTACTCTCTCCAGTCTTCTGGCCCTCTTCCCTCTACCCTCTGTCTCTCTCTCTCCTCCTCCCCTTCTCTCACTGCCTTCTGCCCCTCTCTCTCTCCTCCTCTTTCCTCACCGTCTTCCCCCCCTCCTGTCTCCAGTCCCCTTCTCTCTCATTGTTCCCCCTTCCTTCCTCCTCCTCTTCCCTCCTCTCTCCTTACTTTCTGTTCTCTATCTCTCTCACTCTCTCTCTCCCTCTCTCCTTGTTATAGTTGCTCCTACATGGGTCCTTTCACTACACCTGGATAATCACACTGAAAACACCGCCCCCACCACCATTACCACCACACACACACAGCCCTGCTGGTTTCATGTCCTCCTGATCCTCAACCAGGCTAACCAGCAAAGCAGTGCTGTCACACTGACCGCAGAAAAACAGGCCACAGTGAGGGATTCATATTAAGCTCAGGATATATGGACTATGTTCCTCTGTTAGCACACAGCAATATCCAAAGCCAGATAAAGCTCACATAAATAATGTATTAATGGAAAAAAAAATATTTATATAAAATACACCTGTGTCAATATTTCAGTGCACGCACACAGACACGCGGAAACACAGCGACACATGCGCGCATACCAAGTTCTTTCTTGCCACACACACTGATCTCCAGCAAGGCAGCATACATCAAAGTGAGCAGACAACAGCCTGGCATAAATCCTGCTGACGCACGCTCGCATTTGATAAGACTCCTATATAGAACCGTAAAGAGGGGTGGGGGGGCTTCCTTCTTCGAAACCACCTCAACCTGCTGCGCTCCAGACGCTGCAGACATGCTCACACACTCAGCAACCAGCAACACATGCCCTGTGATCAAATATTTATCTGCATATGAGAAAAAATTAACAGACCAAGAAAGGGTGCAAGTCTCCTAACATTTGATTTGATTATGAAATTTGAAAACCTTGATTCATTTTCATTCTAAGTCTTTTGAGAATTATTCAGAGCACCCTTAAATCTCAAATTTCAGCTCTGTTCAACTCAAGTATGATTCTTTAGGAAACGATGTAATGCATCATGAAATCTCAAATTTCACCAAGATTCGATTTGATTCTGAATCTTTAGGAAATGATTCAGTGTACTGTGATGCCACAGGATCAGCATGGCCATGAGGAGTACATGTGCATTCTATTCCACTTGTAGTGTAGATTTGCATAATGTACATTGTGTCGGTGGAGGGTGGGCTTTGTGTGTGAGTTTGTCCATCTTCCACACATGTCATGTCCTGCCGTGTTTCGTGTTGGGGGTAACACTAGGCTATGCAGATCCCTTGCTGTTCGCTGAATAAAAGAGCATTCGCCTGTAAGCACAACGTTTCTTGCATCTTCTTCTATTATAATTACCGCATTATAATTAACATTTTTAATTTGACCATGACTTGTGATTTGGAGTCTTCTGAAAATGATTCAGTGCACCATCACATCTCTAACTTCATCACATTTCAACTCAATTATGATTCTTTATATAATGATTCAATGCCTCATGAAATCTCAAATTCCACAATGATTTAATTTGACCCAGAATCTTTATGAAATGATCCAATGCATTATAAAATCTCAAATCCCAAAATGATCTAATTTGACTCTGAATCTTTATGAAATGATCCAATGCCTTATGAAATGTCAAATTCCACAATGATTTAATTTGACTCTGAATCTTTATGAAATGATTCAATGTATTATAAAATCTCAAATTCCACAATGATTTAATTTGACTCTGAATCGATTTGAATGGAGGAACCATCTACACAGTAGTGGAATACAGACAATACAAGCAATCCACCAAAGCTCTCTTTTATGGATTTATTCATTTGAAAATAGCCAGAAAATTTATTTTGGCAAAAACACTCTTTACTGAATATTATCATGATTTATTATAATGGATTAAAACGTTCCAAAATCAATGCAGTTAAAATGTCACCTTCAGATCAATACATCACAGTGCACTGAAGCATTTTTACATCCCTCCTGCCGACAGTCTAAACGATGGGCTTCCTTCAGTGAGGCATGTCGAGTTCTGCCCGTAATCTCACCGCTCCTGTCAGCTTGATTGACAACTGCATCGACTGTGCAAACTGCTAATTCTGCCCAATTACGCCCAACAGCATTACGGGACAATAAATGTGGATTTGCGCTGGATTATAGAACCCATCAGACGAGATTTGTTACTCGTGTCAAAGATAAATGCCGCCATGTTGAGAAAAAGAGAGAGAGAAAGAGAGAGAGAGAGAGAGAGAGAGAGAGAGAGAGAGAGAGAGAGAGAGAGAGAGATTCCTGACATTTTGATATGGGTTCTCCCCGTATTACTGGATGGTAGTATATATAAGGTTGTGCAGAGATGGTCTGAATGTCATGAGCTGACTATCACTGGAAATGTTTATAGCTGCAGAGTCTCCTTGTAATACGCTGACATTTCTAAGTCTTATGGACGCCAATCATACAGAGAAGAGTGAAATCTTAAATCTTCTGCCAGAGAGAAGTTGAGAATGTGACATTTAGACCTTTACAACACTGAAGACACAATTTCACCAACACAGAGTTCATATTTTCCTGAAGAAGAGCAACACACGCTTATACTGGCTCACACACTCTCACACACACACTAACACACTTTCTGGTACCATGTTAGAATAAGACTCACCTTATGAAAGGTTTATGAATGGTTTAAAACTCATTCATTAATGGTCATTAATCAGTTCATAAACACCTTGGAAATCATTAATAAGCAGTTACAACACAAACAAAAAGAGGCCTGTTGTTTGCCCGTCTAGTAAATAGTAATAGGTAACTCACATTCATTTATACAGTTAAAGCTCAGATGTTGCTGGTCACTGATCTTATTTTTGTCTTCATCAGTCAGCAATAAACCTAAAGCTTCATCAGATATTCACGTTCAGACATGATGGCTCACTTGTCCATTTTTTGAATGCATCATATCAGTTTAATAATTATATTTAAGACGTTTATTATCTAATTAATAACCATTAATAAACTTTTAAATATATATTTTTTTTTTATTCAAAAGTGAAACACACTTTATCAATTACCAAAACCTGGGATTAAAAACATTTTTAGCACAACATCAAACTGACGGCAGACTCTCCGCTGTGTGGAGAAAGCCTGGAGAGGAACTCCAACCAGGCTGCACTGAGAGTTCTGGGTAACACTTTATAATAACTTTAACTGACCATTCATAGCTGTGAACAAATCGTTGGTCAATCAGAAATTGAAAATGAACAAATGTTTTCAGATGACAGTTTATGTAGCTGTTGATGTGTGTATTCATATTAATAAATGCTGTACCCCATTAGGTAACAATTACAAGCTATACAAAATCAGCTAATGTGTACAAAATCATAGCAAATTACTGAAACGCATAACTTTCTAATAGTGACAAGCATATTTTGGGTCCAGTATGTTCATATGATGACAGCATCTTTTAGCTGAGTAATTAGACAGCTTATGTGGGAAGTTATAAGATCCGCTAACAGAGCTGTGAAATATATGCATTCTTTAGTTAGAGACCTTTCTGCAGTAGCTAAAATGGAAACTATATACAACACTTTTAAATAGTTTCTGTTGTCTTGTATAGCACTGTAATGCCCTAAACAAGGCAGTGTCAGTTAGACCAAGTCCCGGAATTAGTGCAGTCTAACAACTGGTTGGTCTGATGGAGCACGTTACGCAGTCCAGCTCCTCCAATTAAGCGTAAAAAAGCTGTTTTTTTTGTTTTTGCTATTTATGATTCAGTATAAGAAATTAAGTATTTAAATGTATGTACACATTTTCACACATTGCACTTTGCCTTTCGTGTGAAATAGAGCAACGTGCTGTTGTAGTTTCTGCATTCATTTAGCAGAAACTACACTCTGCACTCATTTGTAGGCAGTTCTTTTTAAATTAGTTCAGAAACTACAACGACACGTTGCTCAGGCTTAGGTTTTGTGTTGAGGTTCAGGTTAAGGTTAGGGCCAGGGTTAGGTTGAGGTTTAGGGGTTAGGTTAAAGTTAGGGCTAGGATTAGGGCCAGGGTGAGGGTTAGGTGTTGGGTAAGGTTGGGTAAGGTTAGGTTTTGCGTAATGAAAGTAACATATTAACAATACATCTACTTAATGTAAGTAATGTATCAACAGAACATCTACAAGATATTTACTTCAGTGTATTCAGATACTTCACTACTGATACTTCACTGATATGTTGTTGATGTGTTACTGTCTGTTAAGAGTTCATTAATCATCTACAAACAACCACTCCAAATAAAGTGTTACGAACAAAGTTCTTATGAAGAGCTACCACATATCAGAATACCACGTTTTGAAAGAATACTTTACCAAAAAGAAAATTACAGTCTTGGAAAGGTTTGTTTAAAATAAACGTTACTTCATTTGACATTTTGTTTCCAAACACAAAGAAGATAATATATTTTCAAGTATTGCCCAATTGTGCAAACACATTTTGGGTTCTCTGTATGAGTACTACACTATATCAGCAGAACGTTATTAGACTTGTTTTTGTGGTTTCTGACACTGTACAACATTATGATACCTAAAAAAATGACAAAATAATGCTGCAGAGCTAAAAACAGTACCTGATTTTTGTACATAAGGCTAAGGCTCTCATACAGAGTGAGAAACCACATAAGCAGTCTTTGGACATCAAACATCTTGACTGATACACTCACTGTAAGGGGAAAATGAACCAAAATAGGAAAAAATCCCTAATCCTGGTTTCTCTGAAAATGAAACAGAAGAAAACAGTTATGTTATTAATCAGTTTTTCAAATAAAAAGGCATCCAATCAATTGTTCCCATTTTGCATCACATTCTGTAAAAAAAACACACTGTTCATTTTGGTTTTAGGGCTTTGTAACCCCTGCTGAAATCTAAGTGTGCCCTTACAGTGTGTACACATGGGGCTGGTACTGCCTAAAGATGCTTTACACCAAGCTTTGGACACCAGAGCAACAACAACAAAGTTGTGTTTTGAGGATGCCTGTTTCAACACTACATCTCAGATATCATACACTGCATCTCACTTCACTATAAGTGCCTGTGCCACCCCGGGTGTTATATTGCTGTTGTCATTTGTGGAACAGTGAGCTCAGCGAACAAGGCGGCTGTGCATCAGAGGCTGTTTCCCTGTCACAGCAGAGGATATGAAGAGGGAAACTGGTCGCCTGACACAATACTGTCAGAGTAAATGCAAAAACAATATGCCATAGTCAAAACTGGGGGAGAAAAAGTCTATTTTCAGCTCCACCTTGTCACATTCCAGCACTAAACAATTTGTTACTGTCCCCATTTTAATACAGACTGGCTTGTGATTGATTCCTCAGATGGTCTGTTACTGGACTGATGAATTCTCACTAAGCATGGAGTTTCACGCAGAGTTTGGCTTGACTACAACTTTTAGAAACAACTCTAAAGTCTTAAAAGGTTTTATTAGCTATATACTTGTATATCACTGTTGTCTGTTTTTTTTTGTTGTTGTTTTTCTGTTTTTGACATAATTTGGAAATGTCTACTGCCCTTTATATTGTGTGTAAAATTCAAGATGAATGGCCAAAATAAACAACTCAAAATGACTTGGAAAAAAATCTGGTTCCATTGACTTACATTGTAAGTAAAGTAAGTTTTTTCCTTTTCCTGTAAAGTTACCATTTTGGAGATTCAAGGT